>NC_136993.1:11337133-11571716 GCF_032717465.1 Coenobita brevimanus | reverse complement strand
CTCTTAATTAGTATTTTGAATTAACCTTAATGCTTTGCATTTGGGGTGGAGTCCTTTTTGTGTGTTCATGCTGCTGAGATTATTTTTTTCTATATTCTACTTAGGAAAGGTGGCTCGTATTGGAAGGGGTTTTTAAAGGTATTATCTAACCCTTTCAGTTTCGAAGGTCCTGTCCTAAGCCGAATAAAATCGTCAAGATATGAAATTACTAAAACGAAAAATACATCCACTGGTTCACTTGGTTAACCTCAGTATTGGAGTATGTTCCAACAGAATCAACATCGAGTTAGTCTTGGAGAGGGTGTTTTCTAGCAACTGTACGTGCTGGAGTGGTAGACAGCGAGTGACCACCAGGAACCTCGTTGACCTACACAAAAGGAGACTGCCCTTGAGTGATGAGCTTGAGAAAGTGGCGAGGAAGGTTGGGTCGTCGCTCACCACACTGCCACAGTCATGGACCTGGACACCTGACGCAGCTGGAAAAAGATTATAACGAAAATTATCTCCATGGTCTGTTAACCCTCAACTTAATCCTTTTTATTTCATTCTCTTGACAACATTATTCAGTTTAGAATATGCCTCTTCAACTAAGCACATTATATAGGCTTACAGCTTGCTGCATCCCTTTCTAGTACTACGAGGCTCTTCTGTGACAAAATTCCGTGGTAGTAGCAAGAAAGAGCTAAAAAAAAAAAAAAAAAGACGTCTGGTATGACTAGTCTTCAGGAAGTCCCTAACAGTTGTATATATTGTATTATTTTGAAAAGTATTTTTACAGAGATAATAAAGGCTGGCCTTTAAAACTCAGTTAATTGCAATAGTCTCACAGGCAAAAGTTCTGGATCCTGCTTTAAATTAGTCTCCCAATTGAACCATTATTATAAGTTCTGTATTAATGTTCATTTTTAACTATCCTTTCTGCTATATTTGTTCTGCCTTTGGTTTAATCTTGGTTTAAAAGTGAAGTTATTGTACAAAATGTTACTTATATCAGAGAATGATTTGGGCTAGTTTAAAAGTAAAAGTTAAAGTGTTCCTTAATATATCTCATTTTATCTTACGTGATTTTCCGATGAGTTGATATATTGTAAAAACTGCTTTCAGTTAGTTTTTCTCTCTGACTGTCCATTACTTATAAGAATCAATAATTCGTACCAGTTCAATGTAACCAAAAATTTTACTGGACATAATTCATCCACCTATTAAACTCGTGGAATAAAGTAAATTAACATTACCCCTGCTCCCATCAGGCTGATTTATTTAAAATAGAGAGAAACCCTCAAAAATGAAGATCATTTAGTGCGATAGGTCTCCTGTTAGCTGAAATTGAAATCATGCAACATTAGTAACATTATAAGAATGACACAATAGTAACATATTCGCCACTATGTGTTGCAATAGGTGGTGTGACTTCGTCATCACACACCCAAGTTCAAGAAGCACAAAGAATTCCAGTTACTTTCTTCCTTTTTATTTATAATATCAAATCCTATCCATCTACCTGTCCTCTTCCCTAATTTCCTATCTATCTCTGTTTACCTGTATTAATCACATCAGACCGAGGACAATTTATATAATCACTCTTGCACTTCGTCCAGACAGATTTCTTGATCTTCAAATAGACTTTCCAACCCTGCCATTGGCTCTCATAAAATAAAATAACTATCTTAATGGCAACACTAATGTAAGCCACAACTGATGTCTTCTGGTTGATGGGGTTTATTTTTTACTGATATAAAGTACATTGTAATACAATTGACGTCTTCTGGTTGATGTTTTTTTTTTTAATTGATATAAAGTACATTATAATACAAGTGATGGCATTTCGAAGGCCCATTCCATCCTTAAAAAAGTAGCCTTCCCTCCCGGCCTGTTTTGTAAATTTCATGTGCGAGGTCTGTTCAGAAGGTATCCGACCTTTAGACTCTAAAAAAAAATAACAACTAACCTGTTGAGCTAGGACACTACTCGCCCTCAAAGTAGGCCCCTTCCTGACTTGACACACACATAGTCAAGCATTGAGCCACTGCCTGAAACATTTTCTCAAACTTGGTTTTATGCAGAGCCATGTCTGGTGAGCAGGGGAGCGTGCCTGAGTGTTGTGCTTGGTCAAAAATTTCTGAATCAGTTGGAGAAGTATGGGCAGATATTTTGTTATGGTGCAGCTTCCAGCTTGCTGCTTTCTAAAGGTCTGTTCTCTTCCGTCGAACTCCTGTTGCACAAAGACGACGGAGTAATGCTTCGAGGAGTAATGTTTGTGGACAGTCTGACTTTCTGATGCGCGTATTCGTGATGCAAAACACCACAATCATCAGGAAAAAATGTTAACATGCATTTCCACCTTGCTGCGGACCTGTCCATGCTTTTTTTTTTTTTGGTGGGGGGGCGGAAGGTTGGCGAACCCTAAATGCTTCCACTGAGACGACTGTGCTTTGATCTTCTGGGTCGTATCCGAATACCCAAGTCTCATCTCCAGTGATAACAGTCTTCAGATAGTCTGGATCACGATTTACACATATCCGATAGTAGTCTTGAGCAACGTTCATCCACAGAGCTTACAGATGCCTTGGAATGAACTAGGCAGCAAATCTGCATGCCCAAATAATGTTAAAATTTTGTGTGCTTGTCGATTGCTGATTACAATTGTCAGTTAGCAATTTCTCTGGCAGTCAACCGACGCAGATATCCCATGACCGTATCACAGACTTTCACATTTTCCAACACTCCTGCTTGTTGATGGCCTACAAAAATGTGGATTACTCTCGACTGCCATTTAGCCATTTTTGAAGTGATTGTACCACTCCTTTCTTTGCGCTTACCCCCATGGCTTCAGTCCACCCCAGAAGCATGCACTAGAACTTCCTGATAGTTTCAAATTTGGGTATCACCTGGTTCTTCTGGCAAAATTTGATACAATAACATTTTCGTTGAACTTTTTCGGTTATCTTGAGCGTGGGAACACGACAAATAAAACCTGCACAATCATGTAATTAACACAAGATGAATGATAGCACTGAGTAGCTTGTGGTGGCATTATTCACGCATACACGCATCGAAGGTCCTGCATTGCTCTACACAAAACCCAACCCCTATCCTGCAAAATGGGTTGGTGAGAAAAAAATGAGGTCGGATACTTTGTGAACAGAATCTCGTATTGTAATTAATGTATTTGTTGTCCCATTACAGATTCTGTATGTACCTTCATATCTCTTCATTAATATCAGAGCTAAGGTATACCACACAAAAATACAGCATGATTTAATGTAAAATATACAAATTAGTATATCTTAACTTCCACTTATAATGAAAGGCCACTCTTTAAACTAAACACGAGTAGTCATATATCTGGTGATGACAAGAATACAGATATTTCAGTCTCTTTGTTGTGAGAAAGTCTATGAAACTTTCTTAACCCCTAAAGTCTTAAGTGATCGTCTATCGACGTGTTCAGGCTTTGGTATGCAGTAAGTCCTAATATAACTTAGATTGTACATGACAGTAAATCTACCAAAAACAGGTGCAAGGTATCTCCCACCTCTTTGATGACGTATATCGAGCCTAGCCATGGTTTGGAAAAATACACCTGTCCTAGGTGGTGTTTAAGCCTGACTTGGTCCCATAGACGTCGTGTGGGGGGGTTCCTCCCACTGCCATCTCTCCACCCCCCTCTGCTAAACAGGGCCCTGTCCTGAGTGTCACCTCCGACTCAAACCTTCCTCCATACTCACTCTAGACTGTAGTGAGTGTGCGTACCACACATATTCCCTCCCTCAAGAATCCTCACACACTACCTCCACCTGCCTATTCGCCTTTTCTTCTAGGTGGCGTGGCATTTTCCAAGCCACACTCCACACCATAAAGATTTTTTTTTACTTTCATGTTTATTCTATCAACTTGATTTATTCTTAGGCACGTAATTTATGTTGATTTTAGTGATTTCTTTAACCCCTCCTGTCCAGCAGATGTTGTGGCGTGCACTTCCCACAGCCAGGCATTTCAGAGAGTAATTGGGAAAATTGTCTATTTTTAAACCTTCATATCTCAGCTAATGCTTAACCAAATATAACAAACAAGGTGTCATATTACTCAACAATCCTTCGACTTCAAGCTGATTGCATCAGGTCGTCTGTGTAGGGAAAGTGAGTGGGGAATGAGGTCAATTTTTGTTGCTTTTTTGCTGGTGTCCGTATGCATGGCAGAGGTTCGGTGAGACAGCTAAGGCTTAGACTAGTCCTCCACAATAGTAACACTTTGGTAACACTTCCAGAAGAAGAAAATCAACTACAATCGCTGTTTATATGAATATTTTTCCACAATTAGTTGTACTTGGTGCTGGTAGGCTGGTAACCGTAGCAATGACCTTGAGGGCAGGCTGTCCACCTGCCTCCACCACCACCACCCAGCCTTACAGAGAGACAGACAGACACTCTCTCTCTCTCTTTCTCTCTCCCTCACACACACACACACACACACACACACACACACACACACAGAAATGTATGTTGGGATAGCATTGTTGCTCAATTCTGGCACCACTGGGTGAGTAAAAGCCTGAATTATTACAACTACTAGAAATAATACTGTTATTACTACTACAACTACCACTGCTACAATTACAACTAATACTAAACTACCACTGCTACAATTACAACTAATACTACAACTACCACTTCTACAGCTACTACTATTACTACAACTACCACAACTACTACCATTACTACCACACCTACAACACATACTACCACTACTACTGTCATCACAAGTACTATTGCAAAAAAACTAAAAAAAAAAATTGTGATTAAGTACTTGTAATTATATACATACTGCCCATAAGCAGAAATACTTACCACTGTCACTTTCTCTTTCCTGTGATTTGTACTTTTTCATCATAAGAAATATGTATAAACTAATATTTTCAAAATAAAATAAGGCAGCAACTTTATCATGAAACAAACTTTCTGCTTCCATTATTCACATAAATATATGCACAGCAGTTAAATAATTTTTTTTCTATTTACACAAAACAGAACTTACCAGTATGTACAAAACTAACTTATGCATAATATCAAGGCTCCTACCACTCGGTCTTTAAGTGGAAATCGAAGCAACAGTTAGTACAGTGCCACCTCACATTCAGCACACCACCACTTCCATCATACGGCATTGCTGTGGTCGGTGCTATGAATTGGCACAAATATAGCACTGCCGGAAGGCTTCTTTGCCTGCAGGTGTTGGAGGCAGTATTTCCATAAAATGCCTGCTGAGGTAGTCCCTGCACAGCATGTGGTCAGACAGTTGCTGCACACTGTGCTTCTGTTTCACAGAAGGGTTTGCCTGTCCATATCTCTCCAGAAGGCCGTAAATTACATCTTTCTCTGACTGTCTGAGGGATGTGCTGGTCTGTGTAACATCCTAGTACAGAATGAAGGCACTCGCTACACAGATGTCCAGCACATGTAGGAATGCTTCTGATACCACTTACAACACCTCCTCAGACAGTTGATGTGCCGATCTTCATATCAGATTTATCAACGAGTCGCATTTTCACATTTTAGTCAATAACACCATCAGGCTTGAAGACTGGCTGCCTCGTTCACCAGTTGACCTTGCCTGTGTCAATCAACCTACTGTACTTTCGTGGGCTGTGGAGAAGACATTCACCCTTCTCTTATTGTGCCAGTGAATTGCTAGAAGTTTGCCTGATTTCGAGGTCCTGCACTCCACCTTCATGATGCCTTTGGGAAAGGATGGTCAGTGCTTCCTCTTTGCATGGACAGTGCCACGTGATCCAATTTTGTGCTCTTGCAGGTACTGTGCAAGACTTGGTACCGTGTAATAATTATATGTGTGCAGGATATTGTTGCCACCGAAGTACCTGTCCATCAGCTTCTTAACAACTGAGCCAGAGAAGCCATGAGGATCGTCTTTTGACAACACCGCATCACTACGCTGCATACACAGTGAAATCTAACACCTACCAAGTCTTGTAATCACACAGTACAAAAACTTTATTCTGAAACGATACCTCTTTGAGGGAATGTACTGAATGAAAGCAATAGGTCTCCTGAACAAAGCAAGCAACTCATCGATAACCTTCTGGAATGGCTTGGAAAAAGATTGAAAATTTTCCTTCATCAGATCCAGAATCGGGCAAATTTTCCACAGCCTATCATTCGGGTGTGGGCCCATATGGCAAAATGCAGGTACCTCAGGATGTCAAGGTAGCGGTCCCATGGCATATACTTACCAAATAATGGCGTTGCATCAATATCGTCCACAAGCCATTAATTAGGTATGTTGTGTTTCCTAACATGGGGCATCAACATAGTCAGTGCTAGCCAAACATACAATTCACTGACATTCATTGCAGTCCATTATTTCATCTTTGCACACTCTTCAGGTGCGAGGTTTCAGCCTAGTTGCAGCAGAATTCCTTGAAATTATTAATTTCTTTCACAATGAACTCCATCACTGCTGTAGTGAAAAAAGCAAGGAAGAAGCCCATTGCAGAAGAGGATCGAGTACAGGGAAATTCTAGCTGCACACCTCCGTTTGTGTCATCAAACACAGGTACCTCAGGCTGAAACCCTATCCCTTCCTTCCAGGCAAAAGTTTCAAACCTACCAATTCTAGGTTCCTGCCTTGTCTGCAGTGCACGTGGCCTACCCCGTGCCCTGCCGCGGCCCCTAGCATGGCAGTGTGGTGGCGAGTCCACCGGCTCACTACCAGTCGAAGCAGGTGATGATGCTGGTGATGGTGATCGTGGTGGTGATGGCGATGGTGATAGGCATAAGCGGGCACATGCCTACCGGCGTGCACCTGCACCAACATAGCGTGATGTGCTGGGCTGTGGTGATAAGGCACATGGTGAGGCAGGCTGACGTGGCAAGCCACGTAATGAGGCAGGCCGGCATCCACCTTCACGAACATGGCCTGATGTGCTGGGCTGTGGTGATAAGGCACATGGTGAGGAAGGCTGGCATGGTGAGCCACGTGGTCAGGCAGACTGGCATGATGAGCCACATGGTGAGGCAGGCCGGTGTGGCGAGCCACGTGGTTAGACAGGCAGGCATGGTGAGGCAAGTAGTGAGGCAGGCCAGTGTGGTGAGGCAAGTAGTGAGGCAGGCCAGTGTGGCGAGCCACGTGGTGAGGGAGGCCAGTGAGGTGAGCCATGTGGTGAGGCAGGCCAGCATGGTTAGGCACATAATGAGACAGGCCAGCATGGAGAGGCACGTAGTCAGGCTGGCCAGCATTGTGAGACATGTAGTAAAGCAGGCCAGTGTAGTGAGGCATGTAGTGAGGCAGGCCAGTGTCGTGAGGCATGTAGTGAGGCAGGCTGGCATGGTGAGGCACATAGCTAGGCACATAGGTGTGGTGAGGCACATAGTGAGGCAGGTCAGCATGGTGAGGCATGTGGTGAGGCAAGCCGGCATGGTGAGGCATTTAGTGATGCAGGCCGGCATGGTGAGTCATGTGTTGTTGTGGGAACCGATGCAGGCCGTGAGAGTGAAGGTTGTGATGAAGAATGGGTGGAAATTTCCACTGTAGGCCACTCTGGTGCGCGGCTCAGCCTGCGGCGTTTCCTCCTTCCGCCATCCTCCTCCTTTCTTCACCTCCTACCTCCCCTTTCACCTTCTCCACTGAGTGAATATCACGCTCTGCAGGATCATCAACAACATCTGACTCTTCATCATCAGAAAAGGCTGATGATCGTGCAGAGGGGAAAATTTTGCCACGCAGTGGAGAAATCATGGTCACTCTCCTCCTCTGAGGTGTACATCTCCACACTCAGCATGGCAATGACACTTTCTTCAGAGAAGGAGTCACTTTCCCCACTCAGAATTGGTGATAACAGTAGATCCAAACTCCGTCCCTGTCACATTATCACTAAGGCCTTTCCTCTTAGGGCCTTTTGACTTCATTGGTGTTGAAGTTGGCTGTCGTGGGCAGTCACCTGAGGGCCCGGACACAGGAATATTGTTTTGTGTACATTTATCCATGACGGAGGTAAGCAGGCAACTGAAGCGTGACTGTGATGCATGCAGGAGGGTTGCCAGTGGCTGTGTGTGATGGAATTAACCAGCTGAATATTCAAACAATGGTGTGAATTACTAGACCATGTATACATGACCCCCAGATAGCCCCGGGAGGACATGTATATATGTCACCCGGAGGGCATGGGTTTAGGTTACCTTGCAGAAATAATGTATTTTCCAAAATTTTCCTATGTTAGTTATGGCGCGAGGGGTGACTTTTTTTTTTTTAAATCTTTGACTCCTGATAGAGCTTTTTTTTAATGTAATGAAGAAGGAACCAAAGGCCTGGAGCCCACAAACCGTTCCTTCCAAGAAAAGAAATACAAAAGGGAGCCAAATTCATGATCCGTTCATTTCGAGATGCCTGGACACACTGCATTTGAAAGACTGCAGATCATAGGAAGTGGGAAATACAGACAGAGGAAGACACTTCCAGATGTGACCTGTTCCTTAAATAAAGGACTGGGAGAAACAGTTAACTATTGCATTAGAGAGTTGGACAGAAAAGGGATGAGAGTTTGTTGCTAGAAGGTGCTAGGCACCCATCATAGAGGTGGAGGGATGCAAGCAGACAGTTCAGAGGAGCAGTGACCATTGAAGTAAAAGAAATAATGCAACAGTGTGGTGAAGAGACAGAGGTTTAGGAAAGCCAGTAAGAGGAGGTGAGTTAATGAGACGAAAAGTCTCTGACTCCACCCTTTTGAAAAGAGCTGTATATGGGGAGCTCCTCACACATAAGAGTTGTACTCTACTCAGGGGCAAATAAAACCCGTGTATAAAGCCAACAACTGTGTAGTGGTAAAGAAGATATGGAATCGGCTTAGCACACCTAATCTCTTGAAAGCAGATTTTACAAGAGAAGTGATATGATCTTTCCAAGATATGTCCAGAGAGATCAAAACCCCAGGTAAATTTAAGGATGATGCAGGATTGAGCAGGATATTTTTAAACATTAGTGGGTACTCTTGTGGAAGATTCTGTCAGGTTGATAGGTGTAAGAACTGAGTCTTTGATGCATTAAAAACAACAAGATTATTTTTACCCCAGTCAGAGATATGAGCCAAGTCAGACATTAGTTGTGCCATAGCCTCATCCCTTGTTTGTTGAAGTAACTGTTGAGATGGACGTTGCAGGAACCGAATGGAAAGGTGAAGGGTGGAATCATCAGCATATGAGTGGATAGGGTTGGATGTACATAGAAGGTCATTGATGAATGAAAGGAAGAGAGTTGGTGATTGGACAGAGCCCAGAGGAACGCCATTGTTGACAGATCTAGGTAAAGAACGGTGGCCATCTACAACAGCTGCTATAGAACGACCAGAAATGAAGTTGTTGAAGAAGGCACAGATCGATGGGTAGAAACTGAAAGAGGACATTTCGGAAATTGAAGCTTTATGGCAGACATAATCGAAACACTTGGAGATGTCAAGTTCAAAGGCAAAACTCTCACCAAAGTCACGAATGGAGGATGACCAGGAGTCTGAAAGGTAGGTAAGAAGATCACCAGTGGAGTATCCCTGATGGAACCTATACTGACGATCAGAAAGAAGGTTGTGATAGAAAGATGCTTTAAAATTTTCCTGTTAAGAATAGTCTCAAAAACTTTTAAGACACAGGATGTTAAGCAACTGGGCGATGGTTAGAGGGTTGGGAACGGTCACCCTTCTTTGGGACTGGCTGAATGAGAGCAAAGTTCCAACAAGAAGGAAAGATATAAGTTGATAGACAAAGTTGAAAGAGTTTACCTAGGCAGGGTGTAAGCACAGAGGCACGGTTCTTGAGGACAACAGGAGGGACTCCATCATGTCCATGTGCCTTGTTAGTATAAAGGTGAATAATGGCAAAGAATACATCAGTTGAAGAAATTTTAAAGTCAGCCATGAGAAAGCCAGAAGGAGGAAGTTATGGAGGAACAGCACCGTAATTGTCTAAAGTGGAGTTGGAGGAGAAAGTCTGAGTGAAGAGATGTGCTTTAACAGTAGAAGAAATAGCTGCAGAGCCATCAGAGTAGAAAAGAGGAGGGAAGGATGATAAAGTAAAGTTGTTAGAAAGGTTATTGGCAAGGTACCAGAAGGAACAGGAAGAATTCGAGTTGGAGAGTTGAGAGCATTTAGTATGGATGAAATTATTTTAAGCAGAACGAAGAACAGACTTAGCATGATTCCGGAGAGAAACATAATAAAAGATGAGATTCAGGGGTGGTTTGGCTCCGGTACTTTTTATAGGCCCTCTCCTTGTTGTGGACAGCATTAGAACAAGCGTGATTAAACCAAAGCTTATTTGTATTAGTCAAAGGATGTGAGAAGAGAATGAATGCTTCCATGCCCGAGGGAATAACCTCCGTAATGCACTAGGCACATTCAGATAGGTCCCGGCCATGGAAGCCATAATCATTCCAGGGAAAATCAAAGAAGTACTGTCTGAGGGCCTCCCAATCTGCAGCTCAAAAGTGCCACAACTGACGTTTCTCTGGAGGGTCCACAGGCCATACTGGAGGGATAGGACAGGTTAAGGTAATAAGGTTGTGATCAGAGGAGCCTAATTGATAGGAAAGATAAGCAGCATAAGCAGAAAGATCAGTTGTAAGGATGAGGTCTAGTATGTTGAACCTCTCTCCAAAGCAGTTAGGGATACAGGTAGAGTGCTGTACAAACTGCACAAGGTCATTAAGGATAGTAAAGATGTACAGTAGGCTTGTTCACCAGGTGGATCACTGAAAGGTGAGAGAGCCAAAGGTGGTGGTGATCATTGAAATCTCCTAGAATGGAGATTTCAGGGAGAGGAGAAATGGATAGGATGTGTTCCATCATAGAAGTAAGAGAGTCAAAGAACTTTTGATAGTCGTTACAGTCACGGGATAAGTAAACAGCACAGATATTTTTACCCTGAGAATGACAGGAAATCCAAAATCAGAGAGTAAAGAATTCAGAAGAATCAGGTTCAGGAACATGAGAGCAAAATAAGTCATTGCGTACATATACACAAAAAACCCCTTTGGCCTTGAAATGAATATAAATAAAGTAGAAGGATACAGAAAAGGGTTTGCTATCAGTTTCCTCAGACAGCTGAGTCTTAGTTAAGAAGAGAAAGTGAGGTTTAGAGGAGAAGAGGTGGTGCTCAACAGAGAAAAAGTTAGAGGAAATGCTGCGAATGTTGCAAAAATGAAGAAGAAGTGAATCAGACAGTGGTTTCAGGCAGCTCACTGAGTCGTCACTGGGAGAGGAGCAGATGGTAGGGGCATTTATGTGGGACTCCACAGCTTAGCACAATGACGCCATTCTTTAAATTTAATTTTTAAAAGGAAGTGTAGTGTGCAACGTGCATGTAGTCTGGTGTTAACAGTAACTGTTAGGCATATGAGAGTGATATATTCATTTTCAGTTATGTAAATCTGAGCTTTTAAAGTCTGTAAGACCGATATTTACCTTGATGCAAGTCGAATAAATGGACCCGAAATGATGATGTGAGGATAATCAGGGTCAGATATTTGTGGCCTTTAGGGCTTAACCATCTGACAACAAGTGATCAATACAGAGTTGGATATTCTTTTGACAGTAGCAAGAACAAAATAATTATGATTTCCCACGTCTCAATGGAGTTCATTTCTGACACTGGGTCAGATTTTATCAATTCTTTCTCCTCATTCAATCACCCATCAGTTATTTATATATTTCCTCTCAATCCTATTTCTGATCCATAGCCTCAGTCTATCTAAAATTTTTCTCCTTCCTTTTGCTTCCATGTGTTATATTATCAGTGCAGCGGGACACCTCAAAAGATACGTTTCTTTGTATTTTGTTTTGCATATTTTGCCTGAATATACAGTATTTGCATAATGAATATGCTTAACTCCTAAACAGCGGGGTTGTTTTGGCTCGACTTGCTTGTCCCGTGGGCATATTCACGCTTGGACAGACTCTCTAAAAATATTTGCCAAAAATCAGTTATTAGTCCTAGAATATTAAAATTAAATAAGCATATGGCACATACCTTCAGCTTTCTCCTGGGATGTTTGTTGAGCGTTCGTCGAGTACCGTAGGACTTGTGGAGACCTCTGAAGTTGGGTAACGAAGTATCCACTTTACACTTCCCGACAACCCATAATATGATTACCACAGCTTGATATTATCACTAGAAACACTATTCAATAATTTTCAAATAGTTTGGAATCCATACTCCAAAAAATACCACTGTGAAAGCAATGAAAATTACGGCACGTATTACCTTCCCACTTGCGCTCCTTCGCCGCTGGTATTGTCATTTATTATTCATAAAAACACTCACACTTTACATTTCTATTACTATTTAACACTTATATATATCTTCAGTCTTTATCCATAAGTTTCCTTCAGTAATAGTAGTTTATTGTCACTGCAGGCATTCAATTTCTCTTTCAGTAAAATATGTAGAGAGCCACGGTTTCACTATCACTGTCGTAACTTCAAGTATTTGTACTCATATTCTTATATTACTAATTATTTACATTTCTATTTACATTTTCTATTGTATTTTTAATATTTACACTTCTATTTTTTACATACACTACGTAATGCACTGTCACTTGCAGTAACTTATAAAACTATATTACACTGTTCCATCATATTTGCATCCATGTCTTTCACTTGTTATTTACATACTATTTACACATTATTTACATTTCCCATTTGCATTTTTAGAACTGCTTCAGGCTGTGGTAATCAAAGAAGCAGGTAATGCAGAGGGGAACCTGACACTCAGCGCACTGCCATTAGGTGCGTTTGTGCTCAGGTGTGCGTCGGGTGGTATGTGCACACACCTGGCACCTGTGGATCGCAGCTTTCCTGGCAGGCATTTGCACCAGTCTGTGCCGATCCATGTATGCCCTCTGCTCATGTCTGTTGGGAAGTCTTACTGCATGGTGCCTTGGAGTTGCTGCTGTCACCCGACAATATCTTTCAAGCAGCTGCTGAACACAAGTCCTGGCGAATAACCTCAGGGAGAAGGACTTGGGTGGCTTTACCTTTATCTTGTACAGGATGAAGGCGTTCAGTATCGTCATGTCAGTGAGATGCAGAAACACTTTCCTGTACCACCTAGTGTTTTTCCTGAGGCAGTCAATCTCTCCAATCATCATGTCGGACTTGTCCACCAGCCGCATGTTGATATTATAGTCTATGACACCATCAGGTTTTCTCACAGGTTCACCTGTCCTGCGGTCGACCTTCCCACTGTCTTTCATTTCCCCCTTGTGTACGGTGGTGAGCATGTGCACGACCCTCTTGTCACGCCACCGTATTACCAGCATCTTCTGAGACTTGCATAGGTGCAAGTCTCCTTGCTGTGAGTTTCCTGCCTCTGGGAATTTGGGGAAGTGAACATGATTGCTCTTCACAGTGCCACAGGAGCCGATGCCGTGCTCTGAAAGATATTTTGCAAGTTCCGGTGCTGTATAATAATTGTCAGTATACAGCACATGATTCCCACCAAAATACCTTTCACGCAGCACTTTCTCTACACAGCCTGAGAAACCAAGGGGGTGTGTTTTGTCCAGATCGACAGTGCTAGCTGAATAGATGATGATGTCAAGGATGTACCCCGTCTTACAGTCACACAGTACAAAGAACTTGATTCCAAAGTGATGGCATTTGCTTGGAATGTTCTGTACAAACCTAAGACGTCCACTGAACAAAACCAAGGATTCGTCTATGACAGTCTTCTGAAAGGGGTGGAAGAATGACAAACTTATCCTTCATTCTGCTCAGAATCTCCCAGATCTTCCAGAGTGGGTCGGTTTGGGGAGGTACATCGTTGTTGGTGAAGTACGGGTGTCCCATGATGTTCCGGAAGCGATCTCCAGCCATGTACTTATTGAAGATGGTTGAGGGTAGTAAGGGGTCCATGGACCAGTATTCTTCCAACTCATGCTTCTTTGAGTGTGGCATGAGAAGCATGAGGGCAAAGAACATATACAGCTCCTGCACTCCCAGCACGGTCCACTGTTGTATCTTCGCTGCACCTGCACCACTTGCAGCATGTTGTGATTCGTACCTGTTAGTCTCATCACATATGTGCTGCATGACTTCGTCATCGAGGAAGGACAAAAGGAAGTCCACACACTCAGCATCCTCGTCAAGAGTGAAGGCAGGCTGTATCCCTGAGGAACTCTCGTCAAAATTATGAAGTTCAGGGACGAAATCGGAACCTTCCGTCCACACGAAGAAGTCCAGGATTCGCTGTCGTGGTGGTGTAAGATGGGTGAGGGTGGAGGGTGGCTGTGAGGCAGACTGTGCTGTTTCAAGGTCACTTGCACTGACCCTAGGTTGCCGTGTAGCACTAACAGCCCTTACCCTACTTGCTACTCTACTTTTACATGTCAGGGATTTACCTCTTCCCCTACGGCCTGCCTTCATTGTAGGTGCTGGTGGAGACTCCAACGATGAAGACTCAGGAGAAAATTCCGCTGAAGATGAGGAAGAAATTAGTGTAGTGGGGCTGGGGGAGCGGGAAGGTGATTCACCTTGGGACTCATGGCGGGCTGGGTCACGCAGGGCCATTGTTCCAGGGCTAACACGCAGCCTTTTCACTCCCATCCCAAATTCCTTCCCTTGCTGCTCTAAGGGCTCCTTTCCTTTGGAGCTAGGGATAACTTGGGACACTGAAGCACTTGTACTAGGAGTTTCTGTCATGATTTCCTCTCCCGGCTCATCACACGATTCACCCGAAGGATCAAAGTCACTATCCATCATTATCATTGATAATTCTGCTAGTTCACTTTCCACTGCTGATTCACTTAGTCCTTTCCTGCGTTCCTCACGAGTTTTTCTAGGGGTAGAGGTCACAGGACCCTTTGCAATGGGCGCTGAAGCGGCAGAAATGGCGAGGCGCGAGTGTGACATGGTTTGACCTCAGAGGATGACAAGGAACTCAATGACGCAGTGTATATGGGCAGGCAAGGGTTGACAATGACAACAGGGTGACAGCTGCTAACTTACATGCTAAGTAATGATTCGTAGGAAATCTCGACAATACATAAAAAAATAGATAGTTCCAGGTGAATGTAAATATCACTTAGGCTTCTCCCTTCCTTTCTTATATATATTTTTATTACGAGAAGAGATTATACGACATATTTCAAAGGGGAAATTACCGTGGGAAATTAGCGAACGAGTGCACATGAGGTGTTGTCAGGTGATAATTACCCAGTTCCAGGTATATGGCACTATCACTTACCTTATTTCTCTTTTGTATACATTATTTTGTATAAGAATAGGGCATAGGACTTATTTCAATGGATGAAATCAGTGGAAAATTCCGGGGGAAGATTTGATTGGTGCAGCGTGGCCGGGCAGGCGAGAGGAGAGGGTAATGGAGGGGAGGTAGGGAGGGGAGTCAGGAATGGGGAAAAATGGCTAAATTGTCAACAATGGATGTGAGTACAGATGAGATTTGAAGTGCTGACTTGTTGGACATTGGCAGTACTGATAGATGATACAAGCCACCACTTGTAAGCCCGGGAGATTTCAAAATAACACAGAATCACAAAAGTGATTCCCCTTGGTATGATTCATTGCGCCTGAGCATCACGAAAGTGACGCCCCGAGGTTAAGGGGTTAATGTCGATAAACTGGACATAAGCACCGCAGAAACCCACATCAGTGTGGGATAAAACAAGCATTCAGGGAATGCAACACCTTCACCCTACAACTGGCTGAAGGGCCAAACATTTGACTTTACCCTGTGACATTGACCATTGAGCAATTGCTCCCGAAATCAAGTTACTTCATTCCGTTCCGACTCTTGACATTTCCACCAACTCAGACCAAAATCGGATGAAAACTGTTTATGTTGACCTTATCATGTGATTCGGAGTTTTTACAGAATGAGAAAACATCGATTTGCTTTATTGTGCCTCACTCTGATATTGATATAAAAATCTATAGTTAATATCATTCACGATCTGCAACACATCCATCAAGTTTAGTCCAATCAGATTGAAACTGTTTTAGCTTTTTGTGTGTGTGTGTGCACACAGACACACATGTTGAACTTTAGTCTTGCCCTATGACCTTGATATTTAATTGATTGTCCTCAAAATTTAGTGCTTTTGCTCCTTTCTTACCATCACAAACTGCACCAAGTTTAATCTAAATTGGTTTAAAAATTTTTTGAGATGATATTGTTATAATTATCATATACTGATCTAGCCCTGTGACCATGACCTTCAACTTATAGTTCTCAAAAACAGTGTGTCATCTGCGTAGAAAACCTTTAACCCTTCTATCAAATTTGATTAAAGTTAGATCAAACTGTTTGAGTTATGTTAACACATACACACACACACACACACACACACACACACACACACACACACACACACACTGCTCGCCAGCTCAGTGTTAAACGCTCTCGCCTAGCATCTGCCAAGACGGGGGTTTGCGCCTTGCTTGGGATGCGAAAGGTTTCGCTGACAAAGCGGGTGGGTACTGTCCCCCTAGAGCAAGGGGATGGGTGTGTGAGTATTTGAAGGTCATAGCTTTGCCTTTAGATCGGACTGTATGAGCTCTCAGCTCTCTTCCGGGAGAGTAGAAAGCTAATGATCACAAACATTACGTGATCCTGACTGACCCATAACACACACACACACACACACACACACACACACACACACACACACACACACACACACAGATCATCATCTTAATCATCATCCAGACTTCCACTCCAGACTAGTAGGGTTCAGAGAGTCTAAAAAAAAAAAAAATGATAAAAGCCGAAGCATTTGTGAGATGGGGGCCCGTAGAGCTACTATCAGGATCTCAGGAAACCTAAGAAAAAGTCTGTCTTCGCCACTGGATGGTTTATTGAAAGTGTCCAGATATTACCCCTGCAGAGTGTAACTATTCTCTGACCTCTCCTACAGACTTCTATGCTAGTGTTAGAGAGTAGGAGTGGCTTCCAACGTCACCTCCAACCTGTTTACGGAAAGGCTCTACTGTTGTCACTCCTGATTCACAGATAGGATGTATTATCCTATACTTTTCTCATCATTCACTTATCAGTATTGTTTCAATATAGCCTATGTACATTAAATTTGGTAGCTGTTGTCCCTGTTAACCAGGATACTCTTATTATTAATATAAGATATAATCATATAATTTTCTTATCATTCACTTACAATATCGATGTCGTTTATCTGTATGTTCCTTAATTTACGTAGATAGTTTTCCCTATGAACACTTTTGCGATACGACCCGCCTGCAGCCAGCAGAATCCTCCCACTTTCCCCCCATCTCGCCCTCCCTGTCCAAAGAGCTGATGGGAAACTTTCAGGCTGGACGCAGATCCACGTTAAAAGACCCCAAAAGTTATTAACTAGTAGACTCTTATTATTAACACAATGTATCATCACATACTGCATTTTTATCATTCACTTTCATCAGTGTTATTCTACTTTTTAAAATGTCTTCTATTAATCTCTATATCAGTAAACAACAGTACCGGGGAAGATATTTACTTCATGTTTTAGGGGAGAGAAACTGCAAGAGTAAGCAACTTACCTACCCGCTTACCTGCTTACCTACCTGCCTACCTACTTACCCACCTACTTACTTACCTACCAGCCTACCTGTTCACCTTACCTACCAGCCTACCTGTTCACCTACCTACCTACTTACCTACTGGCATACCTACCTACCTACCTACTGGTATACCTACCTGCCTACTGTTATACCTACCTACCTACCTAGGTCAGAGTGAGCAACCGGATGTATCGCGTTGACCTATCTGTGAGTCAGGACTGACAGCAGCAGAACCTTTCTTTAACCGGTTGGAGGTAACAATGAACACCACTCCTACTCTCTAACTATAGCTTAGAAGTTTGTATGAAAAGTTAGAGAATAGCTACACTCTGTAGGGGTAAAAGCTGGGTCACTTCAATAAACCATTCAGTGGGGAAGATGGAGTTTGTCTAAGATTACCTGAAATCCTGATAGTAACCTTCTGGGCCCACATCTCAAACCACGATTGCGTAGCATCTGCAATCACCCCATAAAACTAGATCAGTAATCCTCTGGAAGACTAAAGTGAATCATTGCAGCTTCACTGGAATCGAAAAAAGAAAAAAAAATCTTAGGATTTTGCTGTTTACTCCTACTAAGTGAAATACCATGCTAGCATTCAGAAGCCTGAAGGCAGGAGTATTATTTATGCTGGTGAAGGTCATCGAGTATAACAAGCCTTTGAAGAATTTCTAATAGCCTTTAAATAGCTATTTTCTTCTTTGGTTGTATAATAAAAAGTAGTGAATAATGGCAAATGAAGAGAAAAAGTTATAGGGTATTTTTTCTTCTAATATCCTCTTGCAATGGAGCATACCATTTGCATCTTCTCCAAAACATAATCATCTCAGGCCCAATATCTTGGGATACTGCCCACAAAATTTTAATAAAATTTGCCTACTTGATTTTGAGATATTTTGTAACAACCGGGCACACAGACTTAAACAAAGATGCAGGCAGTTACAGTGTCGCCTTGTTAGGCGGGCGATAATGAAATACTAACCAGAGTTTCCCTGACCTGCTGAACCACACTCCCATTTACTCACCAGTGAAGCCCCAAGAATCCTGGCTCAATATAACTTTTTAGTACATAGCTTCACCATCTGACAAAGTCAATTGATCGACTGTCAGGCTAAAAATGGGTGCCAAACCCTGGTCATACACCCCTCTGCACAAAATTCATCCATCCAGCAATGCGTTGAGTAATGCATGAGTCTGCTCTCGTTTCGCGAACATGGACATAATATATCGGCAAGGAAAAGGTCGTATTTTCTTCCCCTTGGCATAAATTTGACTGTCCATTCTGTAATTTCCCTTTAGGCCAACACTTATGCTATGCACTAATACCCATCATCCACATCAATAGCATGCTGGACCAGTCTCATTCAGGATTGGTGTGATGGTATTAACAGGGGTGTTTATATAAAATAATGGTAGGACTAGAAAATTCTTTATGAAATACATTCGTGTTTATTGCCACGGTCTGGGTACGAACTCGTAATGTCTGGAACTACCTAACTGTCAATTACAACAGCAATGAGAATTCGTGTCAACAATATTTTCTCACATACTTTATATACAATACAATTTAGGGCACGCCATAGTCGTATCTGGCATATGTATTTTTTCAGTTATTTCAGGCCTTCCTAAAAATGTTTTGCTAGAGCAAATATAAGCAGTACATAATTGGATAAGATCTAAAGTGATGTTTTTATATAACAAAAATTTAAAGCAATTGGTACATGCCTATTTGTGTCATTCCCAGTGTGAGTGATGTTTTTCTGTTGTATCGGTAACCAGTCTTACTGATAAGAAAAAAAAAAAAAAAGTCTTATTCTGTTATTATGCTGGGAAGAAATGTAAGTTCATTTTGTGTTTTGAAGTTTGGAGAGAAGATAAGTTACGTTTTTCAACTTATACAAAATAATAATGAAAAGTTTGAAAAGTATGTTAGTGTTTGGTTGTAGATGTCAAAAAGGCATAGATGTAAGTGAAATCGAAATATGTCGAAAATGCCTTCACATGCTTTAGAATGATTACAATATTTTACTTTAAAACAAAGGTGAATTTTTAGATGCAGGATCATCTCTAGGAACAGCTCTGTACGTCTACCTCTCACTATGAAATTTTGGAAACGATGTGCATTGCTCCGATAGAATCTGCTGATATAAGGAAACCTCGGCACCCACCTAGTCCTTTTGTAATAATTTTCTTTTTCTAGAACGAAGCACTCTCTCTGGCAAGTTCATTACTCATGTAATGGAAAATTTTACCACCAAACGAAATTTATTGATAATATTCTGTGTTATAAGTGTCTTTTCTGTCATCCAATCCTATTATGCCCAGTCAAAAGCGTAGGGGTCCGGGACTAGGCTGCTCAGTTCGGATATTTAAGATAAAGGTAACCAGTGCCGCTCTTCACTGAGTGGCAATACATGAACAATAAACCCATTCTCTTCTCTGGATAATCTGATTCGAGCATCTGAACTCTTTAGATCATTAGGCGTCCTTTGGTTATATGGTTGTCATTCAAAAAATTAAATTATTTCCTTGGTTATCAGAAGCCACCTGGCGTGTCATTCCTTGCTGTGACTTTAATATAACACTACATCTAGTGAGTATCATCCATATGTCCACATACTGCAGCAGTACACACACACACACACACACACACACACACACACACACAAGGCGGGGAGGCTGTGGCTGAATCGGTAGAGAGGAGGCCTGCAGTCCTGATGGACCCAGGTTCGAATCCCGGCTGGGACAGGGAACAGTTTAAGGATTTGAATTTCATAAAAGCAGACTTTCCTGATCTACCAGATGACCCGCCGACATGTCATAAAAGTACCTCCGCTAATACCATTACACCAGTCCTGTATGAGACAGACCTAGCATGTATTCAATATGGACGGTGGGTGTTAGCGCCGAAGTGGTGATATGTAGAGAGGTGTATGGTATGTAGGAGGACTACTGGGCCTTGAGAGCAGGCTGTGAAGTCTATGCCCAGAGTCGGACACATAAAAAAAAAAAAAAACAACAAGCCGAAGACCTTAAAAATTCTGTCCACATGCCTTACTTCAACAATGATTTCTTCCATTCTGTCACCTGTTTAAAGAAGCATAATTTGTCACCATTCGGAATGTCTCTTCATATATAACAGCTATGACAGTGCATATGGAGAAGTATAACTCGGGTCCAGTTTCATTAACAGAAAGTGTCTAGATTAAGGTTGTAGGGATATTAGGACATGATAATTTGTTAAATCCATCCCTACCATACTTACTCCGTGTGTGACACCGTTCAGGAATCTGTCTACAATAGCATAATAAGTTTATACCAACTGCACCTATGTAACTGTTTAACTCACGTATGGTCGGATTTTATCTATTATGAGTTTTACTCTAGATAATCCCAGATGAATTTATTCACATTGGCTTTATTAATCTAAACAGTCTTACCAGTCTTGAAATTCACATCCAGTAATTCTCACTGTCCTCTGATGGCTAATATTTCTAAGCTATGAGAAGATTGGTGTGTCCCTCTGCACATATATATATGGCTGTGTGAATTACTATTGCGTAATAATCAAAGTCGGTAAAAAAAAATCCCCCCTCTGTCTTCACTGAAGATGGTGGGAGTGTCCACCGATGCTGTTTGGTAAATACACATTCTTCGTCTGCAAGTGTGGGTTTTATCTATCTATCTATCTATCAATCAATCTATCTATCTATCTATCTATCTATTTATCTATATATATATATATATATATATATATATATATATATCATCTCTCATCAGCCGTTTGTGTGTCCACTGCAGGACCGACCTATCCCGACCGAAACGGGGACGATACACCCAATGTATCTCTACCAAGTGGCTTAGGCTGTCTAGTAGAGATTGTAGGCTATGTAGGGTGAAAAGTGCTTGTAAATGTAATTGTAGTGTTGGAGTGTTGGATGTGTGTGTAGTCTGTGAACCAAGTGTAATCGGCCCGCGCAAGCCGACTGGGTGCAAGCATACGATATAGTATGCGACACTGGTTCAACCACAGCACCCATTGTGTCCACCAACGCTGTACGTGGCCTGAAGAACGCTCCCAAAGCTTATTACCCTGGCGGGTCGCGAACCCTCGTTCTTCAGTGTACGAAAACGCACACTTTACCACTGTGCCACAGAGGCTTCAGGGATATAAGCAGTGAAAATACCTCATTGTGGAGAGGAAGCACTGTAACAGTAAGTTAAGTTTTGCCCCTATTTGCAAGTATCTATGGCTTTGTCAAAGATACTGCAATTACTAACGCCAATAATGTCCAGTTACTTTCTTACTTTTCTGCCTACGGCCTTTGAACATTAGTCACTTGAATCCGACGGAAATGACACTGATGACTGAGATCAATGGAGAGATAGTGTGATCAGCATCAGTTGCAGTAGAATAAAAAAAACGGATTATCAGAACCTATTGACTAAGGAATATGAGAGGCGAAAGGGCTTATGTTGCCAGGTGTGCCGTATAACCCACCTGTCGAGCCATTCCCACCATCATGGAGATGTGTAACTGCGTGAAGTTATTCTTCTGGCTGCCACCCGACACCTCAAACATACCAACTCCCAGTTTCGCCTCCACCTTACTCACATCGGGAAACTTTATAAAGGAACAGCAGAGGAAAATTATATAGTAAAATTGTCTTATATGATGTAAATATTTACAGTTAGTATCAAAGGTTCTGTCGTCCCTACTGTTATTATTATTATTATTATTATTTTTTTTTTTTAATAAATCTGGTGAATCTGTCGCAACCGACACTGATTACTTTATCTGGACACAGATAAGCACAATCAGTGTCCATGGCAAGGGACATTCAAAATTCATGGAAAGAAAAGCAGAAGAGGCGACAGGACTTTTGTTGCCCAGTGCACACACACACACACACACACACACACACACACACACACACACACACACACACACAAATGATTACAAAAAACATCGTTGGTTTGTTTGTCGCACCAAACAGTACTTGCAAACATGAGATATATATATATATATATATATATATATATATATATATATATATATATAGGGTTGGTCCCCCCTAAAAAAATAGAAACTCTTCACTTCTGCAAGGCTAAATATGTTCCTTATCATCACTGAAGGCACTATGTGAAAAATTGGATGAAATGCACAATTTTTAGAGGTAACATCCAATGCCGTATTTCCGAGAAAATGAACGAAATCACATGGACGGATTTTCAATAAATAAAGGAAATAAGTATTTTCAGCTTTTCCATACAGAGACATTCTTTACTGGAGTGCTAAAAGAACACATTTAAAAACTAAGTATAGGAATAATGCATCACTTTCTCTTCATCAAAGCAGCTTTCGTCAGAACTGGCAGTCTTTTCCGGTGGTCAGCGAAGAACTGCAGTATGTACTGCTACTTCCTTAATTACAATAGTTTTCTGAGCTTTACTTTGCTGTCTAATTTGTTTGGACATCGATGGCCCTTAAAAGCATATAGTGAGTGGATGAGAAACAGGGGCATGCAAGAAGTTGAGAGATGGAAGAGAGAGTTATATGTAGAGACGATGAGAGAGTTGAAAAAATAAGTAACAGAGAGTAAGAAGAAAGTGGATGAGGAATTTGGAAAGAATTTGGTGTAAAGTGGGGGGAATGTAAGAAAATGTTCTGGTAACAGGTAAAAAGGGTAAGGCAGGGCGTTTGAGAACTTAGATGAGGAGTGAAAGATTAAAATAGTGGATTACTAATGGAGAAGGGAGAAAAAGTGAGCAGATGGAGAGAACACTTTAAGAAATTATTGAATATAGAGAATGAAAGTAATGCCAGTGTAAGTGGCTGGGGAAAGGCTAGGAGACGGAAGGAAGTGAGAAGAGAGGAAGAAGTCAGTAGGATGGAAGTTGTGGAAGCAGTGAAGAAAGTTAAAATGGGGAAAACCCTAGGCATTGACGGAGTGTATGGTGAAATGCTGAAGCACAGGGGAGAGATAGCTGTAGATTGGATGTGGAGGATGTGCAGATTGGCCTGGGAGGAAGGTAGAGTCCCGGAGGATTGGAATTCAGGTATAATTATTCCCCTGTACAAAGATAAAGGGAAAAAAGAAGTGTGTGGTAATCATAGGGGCATTTGTCTTCTTAGTGTAATAGGAAAAGTATATGATAGGATACTTATTGACAGAGTTCGGGAAATAACAAAGGAATTTGTTGGAGAAGAACAGGTAGGTTTGAGGAAGGGAAGAGGTTCTGTAGATCAGATATTCATTCTTAGATCTTTAGTGGAAAAGTTTCTAGAGAGGGGAAAGAAGTTGGATGCGGCCTTCATGGATTTGGGGAAAGCATATGACAGGGTGGAAAGACAAGGAATGTATTAAGAATTAATGGAGTAGATGGGAGATTGTTTAATGCCGTGAAGAGTATGTGTGAGGGTGCTAGGGCTGCAGTGCATGTGGATGGCAAATGAGCGAATTTTTCTATTTGAAGGTTGAACTGAAACAGGGATGTATCATGTCTCCATGGTTGCTCAGTCTGTATATGGATGGGGTTATAAAAGAGATACAAGGTAGGGTAGAGGATGTTGGAGCGGCCCTAGTGAGAGGGCAGTGTTTGGAAACTCCCTGTACTGTTGTTTGCAGATGATACTGTGTTGTTAAGTGAAGATGAAGGGGAGCTGCAAGGCTTGGTGGATGAGTTTATGAGAGTGTGTAAGAAAGGGGATCTAAAGGTGAATGTAGGGATGGTCTTCGAGAGAAGTGAAGTCAGTGAATGTACAGAGAGACAGGATGATGAGGAATTGGAGTAATGTGAGTGCATTAAAGTACTTGGGTATTGTGATGAGTAAGGATGGAAGTTTAGAGGGTGGAGTGCTAGAAAGGGTAAACTAAGGAAGAAAGATTGCTGGTTCCTTGAAAGCAGTGATGAGAAACAGGGAAGTGAGCATGGAAGTGAAAAGTTACTACATGACAGTATTGTTTTACCAACTCTAACGTATAGAAATGAAGTTTGGACCTTGTTAAAGGGACAGAAGTCAAGACTGAGTGCAGTGGAAATGAGTTATTTAATAGGAGCCTGGGGAGTCACATGGAGAGACAGACTGACAAATGAGGAAGTGAAGGAGCTTTGTTGTGTGGATGTGGATGTGATAGGAAGCGTTAGGAGAAACACAGTGAGGTGGTTTGGCCATGTGGAGAGTTTTTATTATTATTTTTTTTTTTTATGTGCAGAAGAAGGATCCAAAGGCTGGGCCCGCATTAAGGTTCCTACCAAGGAAGGAACAAAAACAATACAAACGAGAGCCAAATTCAAGATCCATTCATTTTGAGATGCCTGGACACACTGCGTTTGAAAGACTGGAGATCATAGGAAATAGGAAATGCAGAGAGAGGAAGACAGTTCCAGAGTTGACCTGTTGCATAAATGAAGGACTGAGAGTAATGGCTAACTCTTGCATTAGAGAGTTGGACACCAAAGGGGTGAGAGTTTGTTGCTAGATGGGTGCTACGCGCCCGTTGTAGAGGTTGAGGGATGCAAGCAGACAGTTCAGAAGAGCAGTGACCACTGAAGTAGCAATAGAAAAAAGATAAAGAGGTACCAGTGTGGCGATGAGACAAAGGTTGAAGGGAGCCAGTAAGAGAAGGAGAGTTGATGGAACGAATAGCCTTTGACTCCACCCTATTGAGAAGAGCTGTATGTGGGGAGCCTCCCTACACATCAGAATTGTACTCTAAACAAGAGCAAATAAAACCCTTGTATATAGTCAACAACTGTGCAGGAGTAAAGAAGGCACAGAGTCGGCTTAGCACACTCAATCTCTTGGAAGCAGATTATACAAGAGATGCAATATGATCTTTCCAAGATAAGTCCCGTGTGAATGAAACCCCAAGCATGTTCAAGGATGATGCATGATTGAGCTCGATATTATTAAATATTAGTGGGTACTCCTGTGGAAAATTTTGATGGGTTGATAGGTGTAAAACTGAGTCCATGATGCATTAAAAACAACAAGATTATTTTTACCCCAGTCAGAGATACGAACCAAGTCAGACATTAGGTGTGCCATAGCCTCATCCCTTGTTTGTTGAAGTAACTGCTGAGATGGATGTTGCGGGAACCGAATGGAAAGGTGAAGGGTGGAATCATCAGCTTACGAGTGGAAAAGGTTAGATGTACAGCCTAGAAGATCATTGATGAATAAAAGGAAGAGAGTCGATGATAGGACAGAGCCCTGAGGAACATCATTGTTAATAGATCTAGGAGAAGAACGATGGCCGTCTACAACAGCAGCTATAGAACGACCAGAAAGAAAGCTATAGATGAAGGCACAGATAGAAGGATAGAAACCGTAAGAGGGCTGTTTGGAAATTAAAGATGTATGCCAGACTCGATCGAAAGCCTTTGAGATGTCAAGTGCAATGGCAAAGCTTTCGCTAAAGACCCGAAAGGAGGATGACCAGGAGTCTGAAAGGTAGGTGGGAAGATCGCCTGTGGAGCGTCCCTGACGGAACCCATACTGACAACCAAAAAGAATGTTGTGATAGGAAAGATGCTTTAAAATTTTTCTATTAGGGATAGACTCGAAAACTTTTGAGATACAGGATGTTAAAGCAATTGGACGATAGTTAGAGGGTTGGGAATGGTCACCCTTCTTTGGGACCGGCTGAATGAGAGCAAACTTCCAGCAAGAAGGAAAGGTACAAGTTGACAGACAAAGGCGAAAGAGTTTGCCTAGGCAGGGTGTAAGCACAGAAGCACAGTTCTTGAGAATAACAGAAGGGACTCCATCAGGCCCATATGCCTTATTAGTATTGAGGCCTGTGGTCGCAGAAAATACATCAGCTGAAGAAATTTTAATGTCGGCCATGAGGACGTCAGAGGGGGGAAGTGATGGCAGAACAGCACCGGAATCGTCTATGGTGGAGTTGGAGGAGAAAGTCTGAGCGAAGAGATCTGCTTTATCAATAGAAGATATAGCTACAGAGCCATTAGAGTAGAAAAGAGAAGGGAAGGATGATAAGGTAAAGTTGTTAGAAAGGTTTTTGGCAAGGTGCCAGAAGGAGGGGGAAGAATTCGATTTAGAGAGCTGAGAGCATTTAGTACGGATGAAATTATTTTTAGCAGTGCGAAGAACAGACTTAGCACGATTCCAGGCAGAAACGTATAAAGGATGTGATTCAGGGGTGGGTTGGCTCCGGTACCTTTTATAGGCCCTCTCCTTGTTGTGGACAGCATTAGAGCAAGAGTGATTAAACCAAGGCTCATACAAGTAGCCACTGGGGGGGCAGGGGGGGCAGTTTGCCCCCCTGGGAAAATTTGGGGGATTTACTGAAAGGGATTTTTGGCATAGTTCTTGTATGACATTACAATTTTCCTAATTTTACCACGAGTATATTAAAACACCATTATCTTTATGTGGGAACAGTAAGTTCCTTTGAAATTGAAAACTAGACTAAACATTATAAAACCTCGTGAGAAAAAATGACCCGTTATAACTTAACAATTTCCCCTATCATCTTAGATTATGTGGTTAATAAAAGAGCTCTAATTATATTTTGCACTAGAATCCTAATGAGGTGTAAAAATGGCCTTGCTGTCCCCTCAGCCACATCCTCTCACCCTGCAACTATATCCTCTCACCCTGCAGCCAGTTGCAAACAAACACTGCACAATTATTGTTCCAAACAACTGAAACAAGCAGAATTTCTGAAGATTGCTTGAAGCCATTTTGATCACCTCATACTACATTTTAGAAGGTAAGCAGATATAAATATGTGTGCCAGGGGTCTCGTTTGAATGGGGGACAGGAGGACGTGCCCCCCCCCCCCACTTTTTGGAGCTTGGGGGACAGAGTATCTTTTGTCCCCTCTCCCCCCCACTTTCTAGGTGAGATTTTTCAGGATGAATAGCGTTACACAGGTGATGTGAAAATCATTCCCTGCTGAGCGGGGAAGAAAGAGTGGTCACTGAGTCAAGGATTAAGAGAGGAGTCAAGGGTTAAGAGAGGTTAATCCCACCAGATGTATTTACTTAGGTCAGTCTTGACGTATGCACCACCACTGATGCTTGAGCCAATGAGAATCAAAATTAAAGAATAAGTAGTGGAAAACAATTTCTACTGGCTGCCACCACAGCAGTAGTACAATACAGAATACCAGACTGGGGGTGGGTGCGGCAGTGAATTTTAGTTTACACATATGTGCTTAGTGGAGAGAGAGAGAGAGAGAGAGAGAAGGGGGAATAATCCCCGAGCTAGACCTCATCATATCATATATCCCTGCTAGGGTCACAGGAGAGCACTACCCCTCCCAGCACAGCAGCCACCAGGCGGGGCGCGAACTCGCAACCTCACGATTACGAGTCCTACACCCTACCACTGAGCTACCGCGCTTCCAGAGAGAGAGAGAGAGAGAGAGCGAGAGAGCCGCAAAGGAAAATAGAAAAATAGCGATATTATCACGAATGTGGGGAAATTATGTGTTCGGGACACGCACGCCAGATCTCGAGTTTTCAATGGCCTATCCATTCCACAATTTTTTTTCCAACAGCCAATCAAAATACAAGTTTTTTTTCCGAATATAAACAGAGTGTATGGACGCCATTGCCTCTCGCATGATAGGTGCTAGGCCGATGCGTGGTATATTTCATCATAATTTCGTCGGTTATTATGCAAAATAGCTGTATTTCCTTATTTGTACAAAGAGATAAAGACAGCAGGTAAATGATGCGCTAAGAGTATAGTGTGAGAGTGCTTTTTTCAGTACTAAAAGTGCACAAGAAATTTGTGGTACAAAGAAAAAAAAAGTTGTTTTGAGGTAGAATGGACGGAAGTTAGCATGTAAATATCGATAATAATACCAACTACGAGACTGACCATGATAATCAATGATACTAGTGACAAGGAGATGTCTTTGCTGTGGAAAGCCCAGTGCCTTCTAAATTATTGTTGGTGTTTCCTTTTGCTCTCTACTGAAAGCGGAGACCTCTGGTAACATTATGTACTGAGTGTTTTTACATACTCTCCTCTGAAACGATTATTAGCTATTTACTTAAAGTTAATCCAAGAAAGCTGTGAATATGTTGGTAAAAGATAGTTTTTCTTTATGACATTGCAACAAATGCGACAGTATTGATGTAAATTTATTTCTGATGACATAAAACATCAAATAGCAAAATTTGGGGTGACAGATATTTGGGGGAAATATTCCAAGTGTTTGCACCCCCTGGCAATTATCCTGGATACGCCACTGCCAAGGCTTTCATGCTTTAGTCAAAGAATATGAGAAAGGAATGTATGCTTCCATGCCCGAGAGAATAACCTCCGTAATGCGCAAGGCACACCCAGATGGCTCCCGGCCATGGAAGCAATAATCATTCCGGGGAAAATCAAAGAAGTACTGCCTAAGGGCCTCCCAATCCGAAGCTCCAAAGTGCAACAGACGACGTTTCTTTGGAGGGTCCTCAAGCCGTACCGGAGTGATAGGACAGGTTAAGGTGATAAGGTTGTGATCGGAGGAGCCCAACGGAGAGACAAGATTAACAGTGTAAGCAGAATGATTAGTTGTAAAGAAGAGGTCAAGAATGTTGGAACTCTCTCCAAGGCGGTCAGGGATATGGGTAGGGTGCTGTACAAGCTGCTCTAGGTCATTAAGGATAGAAAACTTGTAGGCTTGTTCACCAGGTGGATCAGTGAAAGGAGAGGAGAGCCAAAGGTGGTGGTGAACATTGAAATCTCCCAGAATGGAGATTTCAGAGAAAGGAGAAATGGATAGAATGTGTTCCATCGTAGAAGTAAGATAGTCAAAGAATTTTTAATAGTCAGTAGAATTAGGAGATAAGTAAACAGCACAGATATATTTAGTCAGAGAATGACAGGAAAGCTGAAGCCAGAGTGTAGAGAATTCAGAAGAATCGAGTTCAGGAAACGAGAGCAAGATAAGTTGTTGCAATAGTATACACAACAGCCACCTTTGGCTTTGAAATGAGTATAGAGAAAGTAGTAGGATACAGAAACGGGTTTGCTGTCAGTTGCCTCAGACAGCTGAGTCTCAGTTAGAAAAAGAAGGTGAGGTTTAGAGAAGGAAAAGTGGTGCTCAACAGAGCGAAATTTAGAGGAGAGGCCACGAATGTTGCAGAAATGAAGAAGAAAGAGTCAGACAGTGGTTCCAGGCATCTTGAGTCGTCACCGGGAGAGGGGCAGAAGGTGGGGGCATTTGTGGTCCCCCCCCCCCAGGGACTCCGAGGCTACGTTATTCGACGCCATTTTTTTTTTTTTTTAATTATGAAAAGGAAGTGTGGTGTGTACTGTGCATGCAGTTTGGTATTGATAGTTAGAGAAACTTGTATTGGAGAGCATGCTGGCCTACTCTCTGTGTTATTGAGACACTGAAAAAGTTCAGCAAAGGGGGATGGTCGGGACCTTGTCCCGAGAGCTGATGAAACGGGAGCTCCAGCTCTCCCTGTCATCAGCTTTCCATCCATCTTGGGAATACTGCCCTGCTCGACTGGTGCTACACTCTCTCTCTCTCTCTCTCTCTCTCTGTATATATATATATATATATATATATATATATATATATATATATATATATATATATATATATATATATATATATATATATATATATATATATATATATATATATATATATATATATATATATATATATATATATATATATATATATATATAAAGAAGAAGAAGAAGGAAGAACGATATTACCTTATTACAGTCTGACTTATTATATTTGTCCATTCGTATTTGGTCATTCTCCCTTCTGCTTGCAGTGCAGCTGATATATGAAATAACGTGGTGACAGATTTTCATGACATCCACCATCAGTCTCCTTCATGCAATAAACACCCGCTTCCAATTTTCACGTTATCTTGCAGTTACACAGTTGTTCAGACTTTCTTGACCTAAGGCCATCACAACACTCAGTTCCTCTATCCACACCTTAGTAATGTCCACTTTGAAGGATGGGGTGTAGAAATTAAAGGTGACAGGAACTAATCATCAACCTAAACATGCAATAAAAGTCTTCTGTTACCAGAACCCCCTCCCCTTATTTTTTTTCCTTTCATGCCACAATTAGGTGTGTGTATGAATTACTGTATACCTGGCAGTACAATTTACCCATTAAACAATACTTAAATTTCAAAATGGCAGAATAATAATATTCAGGTATTCACACAGTAACATGACAATCCGGCACTGTGGCATCCTCTTTTTTGTTTGCCTTGTAGTTGCCAGCTTTTGCCCTCCGCTGTGCTATCACAGTGGGGACTAACAAATTCTGGTTTGAGGAATATGGTGTGGTAATGGTCTAGGTTCATGAAGGTCTCTTCAGTTGTGAAACTGCATGAAAACTGGAAGATCTAAAACACCCATGAAACAAGTTGGGAAAGTGCCCCTGAATATTTAACAAAATTGTTTGATAGCATGCCTAATTGTCTAGAAGCCGCACTGAAAGCCAGGGATGTTATGACCGTGTAATATTGGTCAAATTCAAAGAGTCATATTGTAGTACTTTTGATTCTTTCTGCTTCTAGTCGGGTAAATAACATATTGCGTGTACTGGAATGAACTTGGACATAATGATTAACTTGCTGACTCGAAAATATTTATTCATTGATTGATTTATATAACTTTGCAGTGATTCTAACACCTTTAAAATGTTTTATGATCCATTTTAAAGATATTCCTAACTATTTATCTGTCTGTGAAACTATGTGTGCATTATCTGAGCTGTTAATACATAAAGAATGTGCTCTTACCGGCATTCTTTGGTCAATGACAAGAGTGATAAAGGTGTCAGGTTTCCGAACAAGTACCATGACGGTATTAAGGGCCTCCGCTATCTCAAATTCAGCAGCCATCATTTCTGTTAAAGCATATTCTTCATTATGTTTATTGTGAACAGTGTTTAAAAAAAAAAATGGATACAAGCATATTTCCACTCACTGCTGGTATTTTTTTTTACTTTATGTGTCCGACTCTGGGCATAGGTTTCACAGCCTGCTTTCAAGGCCCAGTAGTCCTCCTGCATACCATACACCTCTGCATGTCACCACTTCGGCGCTAACACCCACCATCCATATTGAATACATGCTAGGGCTGTCTCATACATGTGTAGTATAGACTACTATAAATGGCAAAGGTTACACTGTCATGGAGACAATAACTTCCATGAGAAACTATATTCAGTATATATATTATTAAACACAATGTACAGAAGGATACTATATTTTCTGTGGCATGCCGCCACGTCCAGTGGGTGTTCCAGCTTAGCCACAGCACACAAAAGCTTGTGGTCACATTACCTCAGTCACCAGGTCATTTTGTTAATGCAGTTTTATATACAAACAATAGATCAAATGCAAAGGTTCTATGTGCCCTTCTCCCATCTCTAAATGCATCACAGCTTATGAATGTTGTATTTCAGTAACTGTGTCTCCCTCATTTTTGCTAATTTGCACACCAATTAGGTTAATGGAAAATATCAAGGTTGCCCCAGTCCACCCTCATGACACATCAGTCTCAGTATGTAGGTCTCCTTTTGTCTTGCAACTTTATTTACTCAATGAACTAATGTTAAGACAAAGACTTTCATTTTTGACGGCTCTAGATCCATCCTCATCTACCACATTTCATCACCGACTATGGCCACTTTATCTCGATTTACTTGGTGCATTGTTTGCAACCTTAGGTAAACAGGGTTCTGGGTCTCCTTGTTCTGTGGATGACAGTTTCGTGATGTATCTTGGTAATCATTTTTTCACACTTTGGAGGCCTACAGAAAATTAAAAGCCCATCAGTTGTTAAGGTCCTCTGTTTCAAGGATCTTTAACCCCCCTGGCCCTACCAGATGCATCACACATTGTGGAAACTCTACAGTATCTCGATGACAAAGTCATCTTTTCTTCCCTCTCTAATTTGAGTCACACAGTATCCCACTGGCATAGGGAAGGCATTTTTTTTTTAAATTTTCATTTGTCCCCACCCCAACACGAGATAGATCAGGAATGCCATATTTTGGTAACTATGACACCTTTTTTGTGCAAGTGAACTAATACATTAGGTTTATGGTGATGGAGAATTCTTATGATTTTCAGAGTTTTAGAACCCCTCTTGATGTCACCTAACTATTATAAAGCAGTTTGTTGAAGGCACATCACGGTAGCTATGTCACCTTTGGGTCTGCTTCGTCATTCAAATAAACGACCAATGTCAAAGTCAATTCTGTTGATTTTGAAAGCTGTGCTCTCTTTTCTCCCGTCCCCACTGCCCACACTACATTTCACAGTGTGTTGACAATATTCATTTATATCTAAACTACACATTGTTCTGTAATCATTGTTGTTGTTTTGTTCCAGACTTAGCTGGACGTTAAGCTAACAGACCACAGGCAACATCGGCAGCTTAACCTTCTGGACTGCAGGCCACTTCAGCTGGGCACTTTGAAATTTTTTAAAGACACAATGTTTATGAACTGTCTGTTGTGAAAGTGAGGTGCATGAGGTGAGTGCATTGTGATGTGAGGAGCTGCATTACAGTGCGAGCACAGTGGGTTACTTGCTAGTTGTATTCTGAGTCAGAGGTGAAGCAGAGAAAGACGATGTCCGCAGCGCAGTCTGGCTATACACTGAAAGCAATAATTCCCCCACCCCCCCCACAGTAGCTGGAGTCGTGGCCAGTGAGTGACCGGGTGATCGAACAGCCCACTCCCACCGCCCCTATTCCAACCCTAGTGTAAGCATTGTTGGTTAGATGTGGAACGGCCGAAGCTGGTGATGTTACAATGTGTCAGGATTGTTTTTATAGACACTCAGACCCAGTAGGGGTAAAGCATAAAGGTAATTAATGTGTAATACTCTGCTGTTATCCACAACATAAGAGAAACGCACAAAAATGAAAGACAACCTGCAACGTATTATGTGTTATTCCCTATATACTTACGTCCTACATTATAATGTTACAAATAAGAATATTATAGCAATCAACATCTATTGAAAGATATGATGCCTTTCTCCTCCAGTCTCACTCCCATCTCCAGCACCCTTCTCTGTCTTCCTGTCTCCACTAAACCCTTCTCTTACCCTTTCATCCCCCACTCCCACCCTTTGCCAACATAAACTAAGTAATGAAATGATCCATCAGGTATTGACCATATTATCGTACACTTCTATATAAAGAACCAACAAATCAGTATCATACAATACTTCGGTATATCTGCCAACTGTTTCATCCTGTTGTAAGCTGATACGTGATATGCACACTACAAGTTGGAATTTGGGTTAGAAGGACATACTGTTGTTTATCGTTATCACAGGTTATGTGTGGTTTGGACGTCCATTAATTCATATTAACGCGACAGTTTAAGCCATACATTATAAACATGTAAGGTTTACGTTCCTGTCATTATTGGATGAAGGAAATAAATCAGGGATCGGCTCGGATGAACCACAAACTCTCTGCTTTAACGATAATATTCCAACCTCTTGTCAATCAGTGACATAATGTCATTATGTCAGTGACTGAATGTGGGTCAATCATATACATAATGACTTTGTATCACTGTTTTGACAAGAGGTCGGAATATTTTCATTAAAGCAGAGAGTTTGTGGTTCGTCAGAGCTGATCCCTGATTCGTTTGGTTAATGAAATAATGACAGGAACATAAACCTTACATGTTTATAACACAGGGCTAAAATTGCCACGTTAATATGAATTAATGGACGTCCAGTTAATATGAATTAATGGACGTCCAAACCCACTCATAACCTGCGTTAATGATAAACAACAATATGTCCTTGTAACACAAGGTCCAACTTGCAGTGTATGTCACGTAACAGTACGTCCTTGTAACACAAGGTCCAACTTGCAGTGTGTATGTCACGTAACAGCTTACAACAGGATGAAACAGTTGGCAGATGTACTGAAGTATTGTATGTTATTGATACGTTGGTGCCTAATACAGAGGTCTATGATAATATTAATATGATCAATACATGATGGATCATTTCATCATTATCTTAGTTTATGTTGTAAAGATTGGGTGGGAGTGGGGGACGAGAGGGTAAGAAAAGAGTTTGGTTGAGACAGGAACCCAGGGAAAGGTGGTGGAGATGGGAGCGAGAATGGATGAGAAAATACATCATATCTTTCAACAGATGTTGTTCACTATACTATACTTATGTGTAACATTATAATATAGGACGTCAATATACAGACAATATCACATAGTACATTGCAGGTCGTCTTTCATTTTCGTGCCTTTCTCATATGCTGTGGCTAAAAGCACAGTATTACACGTTAAATACCTTTATATACTTACCCCTACTGGTTCTGAATATCTATAAAAACACTACTGACACATTGTACAGTAAAATCGTCAGCTTTGACCGTTCCACGTCTTCCCAACAACGCTTATACACTAGGGTTGGGGTAGGAGCGGTGTGGGGTGTTCGATCGCCTGGTCGCTCACTGGCCGCGACTCAGGCTGCTAGGGGTGGGGGGGGGAGAGAAATTAGTGTCCTCGGGTGTACAGTCGTGTCTCTCTGAGAAGGGTAATGTCTCAGAGATGAATGTCTGGCAGGGTTCATGAAGGGTGCTGTTTTGATGAAGGTTTTCAATGGATTTAGTGTATGTGTCTCATTTAATGCTAGTAAAACTGAATATATACAATTTACTACTAGACAGATATTGCAACATTCGGTGCTACTAATATTCCCATCTCCAAAAGTATTGAAATTCTCGACGTCTAACTTAACAATGCCCTCAGGTGGACCTCTCATGTTAGATCACTTGCTAAAACCACCTCAAAGAAACTTGGATTATTGTACAGAGTCCGAAACTTCTTCACTGACGAGCAGTTAGCTATAATTTATAAGAGTCATGTGAGCTCTCAGCTTGAATATTGCTCACCCTTGTGGAATGGATGTGGAGAGAGTGCATTAAAACAACTAGACAAAATTCACAACAAAGCTGTTAGATTTATTAACAACCCTGCCATTACAAATAAACTACCTCCCCTACAAGTAAGAAGGAATGTTGCCTCCCTTGCATTATTTTACGGATATTTTTATGGCAAATGCTCAGACGAAGTTGAGTCCATGATGCCACCTCTCCATGCCTTCCATCGTGCTACACGGGCATCTGGTAGCACTCATGACTGGAATATCACTCAGCCATATTGCAGAACATCTGGCTATCAGAATTCTTCCATCCCCCGAACTGCATCTCTCTGGAACTCACTTCCCCAGAGTTGTTTCCCTCCAAACTTCAACCCACAGCTGTTCAAGTCCAACTGTTACAGACATTTTATGAACAAAGGACACCAGTAATCTGGTGTATGGATTTTTTTTTATTCAATTGTTTTTCCTTCCTCTGTTCTGTTATTAAAAAAAAAAAAAAAAAAAAAAAGGTGGAGAATAGAGGGTGTAAGTGAATCATTCAGTATTTCATAGGAAGTTATTCTTTTTTTTTTTTTTTTATTTTTTTCATGGTGGGTGACGCGGCATAACGTTAAATGGATTGTTTCTTGATTTAAGTGAGCTATATTTGTGTTATTTGAACACACTGAATTTGTTGGTAAAGTTTTGTTTGTTTGTATTTCCACGTTTCTGGTTCTTAAAGTGGAGGCCCATTTTGGTCCTGTGTAATAACCTATATTGGTATTCACTTAAACTGTTTATAATCTGTTTGAAGGTAGCCCTAATGCGAGTTTCAGGGGATCAAATTTGTGAGAGCCGTTTGTACCGATATTATCTTTGTGCTGAAGAATATGCTTATCATTAGTATGTACATATACTAAGGTCTTCCACTAAGGTACGTGATTGGCTAGAGAGAGGTGTGTGTACTGGAGAATCGTGTCGGTCTGAAGGTAAGAGGTTAATAGCTGATTTTGTTGGGTGTAGCAATAATTCTATTTTGTAGAACTCCATGTTGGAACTGACCTGGTGTTTTGGAGTACTGTGAAACTTCTGATATGTCAACAGCACAGGACAGCAATGCTACTGAGGGAGGAAGGGTTGGTAGGCCATGGCAGGATGGTAGGATAACAACTGAGGGTGGTAAAATTGTGCCCTGTAGAATACCACAGGGAATTATTGTAAATGGAGCCTTGTAATTAGCTGAGTACTTGGAACTACCTGCTTAACGGGAGGTTGGCTAACCACTTGTCACTTTTCTTCCATGTGCTTGTACTTTATCGGATCTATTGTTCATGTCTTTGGTTGCGAATTGCCTATGGTTATTACTAGGGGCTGGTCTTGTGTGTATCATCTAAGGTTAAATGAATCAGCTTTATAAAATGTGTGTCGGTTGACTTGAATTGAAATTCTTGGTAGGGATATGAGATGGGAATTTGGGAGGTGATATTCTTGAGGACTGGTATTTCGGTGATCCTGGATGGTGCACAAAGCACTAATATTGGCCCGCACAATGAAAGGCTATTGGGTCGTTTGCCTGGCTTGGGTATGGGGCTAATGATTGCCTTCTTCCTAGTGTCTGGGAATTAATTGCGAGTTCGTGAAAGTCGATTTTTTAGGTTAATTATAGATATAGGGTCGATGTGTGTTTTTTATATCGTCAAATCCTGCTGATTTTTTTTTTTTAACCACATCCTGGAATTTCTGAAGTGAATAGGAAGGATATTTATGTGTTTATTTGTTGTCCCTTTTTTGTGTTAGCTCATTTTTAAGGATCGGTATTTTTGTGATCTTTTGATGCACAGTAGTTTGTTAGTTTGTTTGACTGTTCCTTATTTAGGGTATGGATCCAAAGTTATTCAGAAATTACCTGTGCCCGCCCCGGGGGAGCTTAGGGACCGGTATTGATTTCACTGGGTTTGTTTGTTTGTTTGTCTGACTCTCTGTTAACAACTTTAAGTGAAAACTAATGGTGCGATTTTGACTAAAAATACAGTGATGACGCGCTGTGACCTTTCGATCACCCAAATAAAGCATGGGTCAAATTGGGCCAAAATCCATGCTGTAGCCCCCCCCCCCAAAAAAAAAGGACGGGTCAAAATCGTTTTTTGGCCATAACTCAGTTCAAATTCGTCATATCGACATGAAATCAAAACCTAAAGGTGCATCTTTCAGATCTGCATCCTATAACATGCCACATTACATCAGGGGGGTTACTCCTCAGTTAGCGATAAGGGGGGTCAGTGTCGGGTGGGTCAGGCCTAAAAAATCCAAATTTGATATGTGATAGCCTATCTTCGACTAGATATCCCCTTGTGTTTATACGTCAGCACTAAAATCACTGCCGGGGACGGGTTTGCTGTGCCTTGGCACCGCTTCTTGTTTTTCGTTGTTTGGAGGGAAGGGGAGTTTGAATGTGTGGATATTTTGTTACGGTCTTCCTTAATGCACAGCTGTTTGTTCAGTGGGGTAATGTTTCCAGAAAAAAATTCCTCTTTTGCTGTGCTTGTATGTTTTAATAGGCTAATTTACAGTGGTGCTTGAGTGTTTATAGTTTCTGTTTCTGGTAAGAGTTGCCTTAGTTTACTTAAAACTTTTTCTCTCTTTGATAAGTTGACTCAAGAGGAAAAGTTCAAGTTTTTAGCATTACCATTAGGAATCTGGGATATACTGGCGGTAGTGGATGGGGACACCAAACGTTCACTCACTTCATCTAATCCAGATAACGATTAACTGCACTAGAAGGTAACCAGAGAAACAGATATTGCCTGATGGTCTAGTTAGGTCGCCCTAAACGAACTGGGCAGTAACGTTTTATATCTAGTATGGTTTGGGTTTACTGCTTACATGGAACCACTCAGAGGCAAAGGAGGCTGGTCACCTTCGCCTTTAATATCGGTACTAAGTAACCAGGAGTCCCCTTTACTCGTGATCAGGAAAAAACGACTGGATGATAAGAACGATTTGATTTAAGATTGGGAATGCTTCGGCAGTGGCTTGAACCGTTTAGGTTCAAAGTTTGTACGACACAGTTTATGTCTTGTGTGAGTTGTGTCAGGCTTGTCTTGTAATTTGTCAAGGTTTCCATTCTTTTGACTGCATTTGCTCTGATTGTGTTGGATGTTATTCGAAGGTGGTTGCATGAGAGGCCTGAGGCTATTCTACAGGTGGTTTGAAGGCCAGTGTAGTGGAATATGAGGTTAAGCTGGGAAAGAAACCAGCTTCATTATACAATATGGAGGTCGTGACGGGCTGCGGTGGCTATTCAGAAAGTCATGATGTTCGAGTGGTTATGGAATGAGTGTCCCGTTGACTGCCCTGCAAAGGTGGTTTGCCATAAGATGTCTATTGTTTTGAAGTCATTTGTTATCACTGAGTTGGGGTTATTGTGTTCTGGAATGGGGTAATGGATTGGGCATATCCTGGGGGCATGATGAGTGGTAGTATGTTTCGTGTTACTTTGAGTATTTTGATTTGTACTGACGGTATTTCTTCGGGGTTGTCATTGTGTCCGTATTATTCGGTATAAGGTAGATGAGGTGAACCTCTTTCCAACTGTTTATACTGTACAGTCGAGAGGATTGTAAAATGTGAAGTGTCTGAACTGGTTGTGCGTGCAGCCTTTTACATTATTGTGTTCTAAATATTGTGTGTTTGCAAGATGTTCTCTTAATCTGTGGTCTTTGTATCTCAGCATTCACAATATTCCTATTGTATAAGGATAACAAATTGGCACATCTCGGAAAAAAAATGCTTAAGAGAACATGAGTGAAAGTCATTCCCGTTCACACACACCCTTATCCATCAAGGCTGTTAACATTGATTCCAAGCATGAGTTTTCGTGAGTTTGAAATTTCCCAGTCATTGCCCCTGAACCATATCTGTGGCTGAAGTATCTCAGTACATGGGACACTACTATTATTACTAGGTCTCAGCCCACACAGCCAACGACAAAGTTTATGTGCAGCATCGTTGTGATTTTTGAGCATGTATATTCTAAATCTAAAGTTCTTTAGAATTACCTAGTGATGAATATTATAATTTTATCATAATGAACTTCCTAACAGATAAAATAGTTGACAAACATGACAAATAGGGTAAGATTTCGTGTAAAAAGGAAGGAGGGGGCATTTGGTGAGGATATTAATTTCTGGCAAAAGAAAATCTGTTTGGGCTTAACCCAGTATGGGTAGACATTAGTAGGTGTGTATAATGGTGTCGCAAATCACATACAAGCACACTGATAAGAGCAGCATCAGAACAGACCTCCCCTCTTTCCCATACAACGACTTATATTTGTTACCCTGCATCCACATCTTAGTGACAAAAACAACGTTTAGGTTTGTGCCTATGGTTTGCTCGAGGAACATTAAGTCAGACGGTTTTGATATCCGAATACTTTCCGTAGATGCAATTAGTACTATCCGTTTTACATCATGATCCTCAAATAAACTGTTAGGCGAATAAGGCGAGGAAAATAAACTGAGTCCAACAATCTAGCAGGCACAAGAGTCAGACTGGCTAACTTGACTAAAAGCTTCACTGAAAAGATGTGTTGTTTCGTATCTTCGATACGAAATAACACATCTTTTACTTTAAAATTCAGGTCCCTAAATCAGTTTTAAATTATGAAATCACTCATAGCTTTCAATACCTGAGAGCTTCAGCCTTGAACATGCCACAGGTAGGAGAGACAATGGCGTTATTAGCAGCAGGGAATACATTAATGGCATCTCGTCTTCCAGTGCACCCACTGTAAAGAGAAATATTCATTACAAGAGAGAGAGAGAGAGAGAGAGAGAGAGAGTTTATACTGAAGACCTGAATATAGATGTTCTGACAAGACTAAGGTTACGCTGAACATGTTTTTAGCCTGAAAAATAACACAATTAAGAGGAACAATGGCGTCAGTATCTAATGAAATTTACCTCTTTATTATAAAGAACGCAAGAGCAAGAGTGGTTAAGCTAAGCATTTTATTAACTCGCTGCATCCCGGCAGATTTTTCACCACTGCCCCCCCCCCCCCCCGAATCTCGGCAAACCTCCGCTTTTTGTGAGAAACAGTGGAAAATAACAGAGAAAGTGCTCACCTGGGCCTAGAAGTGGTCTAAACAGGTGACCTCCTGCACACCTGGTACCGTGTTCTCTGGAGCCGTGCTGTGGCTGTCACGTTTTCTATGGTAGATAGATATTTATTAATTTGGTACAAAAAAAACATGTAGTACAAGAATATATTGATTTTCAAATAAAGAAATATATATGGGCGATTTTTGCATTGCTCCATATAGCGATCACCTGAAAATCACCCAGTTCTTGCACATATGACTCACTATGACTGTTGTTTCAACTTACATTCTATTTTTCTACTTACATTATACTCTTCTACTAACATTATACCAGTTTCCAACTTATATTACTGTTATCACATATTTACAGGCCTTACTATTATAATGACCATCAGATTATCGCATATTTACAGGCCTTACTATTATAGTGAGCGTCATATTATTGCATATTCACCGCACTTAGTATTATAGTGAGTGTCATATTACCGCATATTTACAGCATTTAGTATTTTAGTGAGCGTCATATTACCGTATATATACAGCACTTGGTATTATCGTGAGCGTCATACCGCATGCACATACTGTATCAGTAATGCACTAAGGTGTGGTATTCTTTGAAACAAAGCTCAACGCACAATCCTACGTTGCATTCCACACACTCGGATCTCGTGTCTTTTCTCTGAGTGGTTGCTCTCACTTGATAGGCTGCATACGTGACAGCAGCACTGAGGTCTAAGACGGTTCAATTGAGGAGGGATAGTGGTGGGGAAGTGGCGTCGTGAGAGGCGTATTGGAGTCTGGGCGGCAGTGGCCTTGCGGGCGCAGTGGTGGGGCCTGTCCTCTGCATACCTTGTGATGATTTCCCAAGACAGCTCCCTCACAAACTCCTCGAAGGTCTCAGAGGTTCCCGTACTCATGGCATGGAGGTAGTGGGCATTCAGGACCGTGATACTGAGCAAGTGGAAAAAGAGCTTTTTGTACCACTTCATCGTGGTCCTGGCACATTCCACACTGGAAAATATGGAGTCTGACTGGTCTACTTGCCTCATGTTGACATTGTAGTCCAGTACTGACTCTGGTTTCCAAACGTGGAGCCTCCTCTCGCTGCGGTAATCAGGAGGAAAACTTCCCTGTTGTGGTTCCATACAGTGGTGAGGATGTTGTTCGCCTTGAAGAAAACCACCTCATTCTTGTCAAGTTTCCTCCCAACCTTGACCATATGGTGATGGTTTTTCTTGACTGTGCCTCAGGCTCCGGTGTCATGAAGGTGGAAGTACCGAGGGAGAAGGGGGCTAGTGTACCAATTATCCAGGTACAGGTCATTACCACGATGAAGGTACTACTCTATCATTGTCTTTACCACGGCCCCAGAGAGTCCAATACTTCGATCTTGTGTTATGTCTGTCTGTGCACCGGTTTGCAAGACTATGTCTTGCACATAACCAGTTTTACAGTCACACACACATAATGAAGATCTTGAACTGTGTCTCTTGCTGGGTATGTACTGCAGAAAAGAAATATTGACTCTCCACAACACTAGACTCTCGTCTATGGCAAGGTTTCTGTAAGGATAGAAGGATGAGTGGAACTTTTCACACAGGTGATCAAATATCATCCTTATTCTCCTCATTCTATCGGTGTTATTTGCATTAGTAGGGTCGTCGGCATCATAAAAGTGGAGGTGGCTCAGAATTTCCTGAAAACTATTCTGGCCCAATACCTTCCCAAAGAAAGGTGTGCTGGTCATAGGGTCCGTAGACCAGTATCCCGGAATTTGTCTTTTCTGTACCATACCCATCAAAAGAACCAGGGCAAAAAAGATGAACATTTCACCTGTGGTAACTGGGTAGTCATGTTGCTGGGAGGGCGTACTTGTCGTATCTTCACACTCACTTTCACAGTGATGGCTGTGTACGAATATGTTGGTCTTCTCCACAATTCACTCCACAAACTCCTCACCAAAGTACAGGTGGAAGAAATTCTGGTGGAGCCTGCATGGAGTCCAGGAGCAGAACAGCCAGATTGCCATTCCTCTGCGAACTGATGAATGATAGGTGTGAAGTCACTCCCATCCTCCCAGTCCCACAACACACCAACGTCCCAATCATCGACTTCGTCGGGATGGGGAGGAGAGGGTGGTGGGGAGGGTAGGGGTGGTTGGGGAGGTGGAGAGTGGCACTCTTCCCCACTCGAGCTCCTCTTCCCTTTCCATTTCCCCTTCCCCTTTCCCTTCCCTTTGCTTCCTTTCCCCACATCACGGGGCTGTAGGGAGGAAGCTCAGGAATATTGCTGGATGCTAAAGTGCGGCTGCTCTTCACCTGCCCACTGACCAGGTATACCACGTGCTCGCCCAGGTGCTACCTTCCTGCCACCACCACTTTCATTTCACTCCTCACTCCCACCACACCACTTGTGCCTTCCTAAAAAAAAAACAGAGGCACCATACCTTATTTTTCTTTTCACTGCACCTTCAACTCCTCATGGCGAAATCCTTTCCCTCCTCCACCATGCAGTAACACCACGTTCCAGGGCTCCATCCTCGCCCTCATCCTTGAATTCGTCCTCTTCAGAGCCTTCGTCTAGGGGCTGGAGAGAGGTGCGTTCACATGGTGGAGGTGTAGGCTGGCCTTCCCTCACTTTACGGTACATCACCTGCCGTCCCTTCCTTGGCGACGGTACTTCCTCATGACTGCTGCTCATTTCGTCATCATGCAGTACATAGTCCTTGTCTGCCACATCATCATCGATTGGTGAATCACTGTCGCCTGTGAAGGCGTCAAGGGAGGCTTGAATTTCGGCTTCAGAGAGACCTCAGTGTGCCATGTCTGTGCTGGGTCACTGCTAACAGGTGAGTGACCGAGACAAGGGTGTGTGTGGGTCACGCGCGGTCGGGGATAGTCTCCGCCTGGCAGCAGGTAGAGGAAGGTGTCCCACATCTGCATACCAAAAATCACATGCGAAATTTGAAAATTGTGGAAATGACAGACCTTGCAATTGCAAAACATATGGATACTTTATTGGAATTCACCGTGACAAAAGTTGCAATGTATTCATCCATACATTATCGGGACACCTCGGGTTAATACTCAGGTAGGTATGAGAATGGAATGTATGTGTTCATCCTGTACAGTCCACTTGCTGTACTTGATACATTCGCTTCCCATAAACCTTCACACCCTTATTAACCTGCCCCGTACCGACCGATTTTCCACCACTGACTCCCCCCAGTCCTGACCAATTTTCGAAAAATATTTTTTTGGCTCAAACCTTCGCTTTTGGTGAGAAACATCGAAAATTCATAGAGAAATCGCTCACCTGAGGCTTAAAATACTCAATACAGGTACCAGTACCCCTTTCCTTACTGGGTTTTCTATCAGGCTGGCTCCAAAGAAAACGAGTTCTATGGGAGGGTAACTATTCTGTACCATCATAAACAGTATTTATTTATTAATTTGGTACGAATTTATATGCAGTACGAGAGTATATTGGTTTTCACATGGTAATATAGGCAATATAAGCATTGTTTTACTCACCAAACACATCAATGTACCTGACCTTTTGGGACAACATTACCTGATCACCATTTCTGACTGTTTCTTCCTCTAATGCTACATAAACTTTGTCCTCCACACTGTCATTGATTGGGGAATCACTCTGGCCCTGAATTTCGTACCGTGGCACGACATGTCTTTACTGGCCAGTTCACTGCTACCAGGTGAATTGCTGAGACAATGGCGTGCAGGGGGGGGGGAGGTCATGCGGGGTAAGGCATTGTCCCTGCCTGGCATCTTGTAGAAGAAGGTTTCCTCTATATACATACCAAAAATCATGCGCAAAAATTAAAAATTGTGCAGATTAGGGACCTTGCAATTGATGTGCGTTTATATTTGTCAACGGGACTGACAGTGAACGTATATACTGTATACGTCAACAGGACGTGGTGGGTTAAGTCCTCTTGCTTTTGTTGGCAAAACTCACAGTTATCGACAAGAAATCATTCCTATTCGTGAAGAGAGAGACAGAGAGAGGTTTTACACCCTCGCCCAAAAGTTCCAAAACTTGAAGTCCTATACAGTTGATAAAATGACCGAAAATTATAAGAATCTCTCTTGGATGGATAACATCATATTAATGCAATATCTATTCCAACAGTCACTGTGTATTGAAAATAAAGAGATCACACAGAGGCATATATATATATATATATATATATATATATATATATATATATATATATATATATATATATATATATATATATACATATATATATATATATATATATATATATATATATATATATATATATATATATATATATATATATATATACTGTCAGATTACAACAAATGTTCTTGGATAAGAGTTTCAAGAAACCACAATTTATCGGTTGTCAGCATCACATTCTGGACTGGATTCTCCGTTTGGTAATGGATGAAGAACTTGGCACTAACACCAATTCTCCAAACATCGAATATTCATTTGTGTCTCAACTAATGAAGAATTATGAAAACCTAAAATCAGTTTGTTAATGGAACAGAAGAGATCCTCGATAAGTCAGGATGGAGAGATGACATGAAGTTTTTGTACCATTTAACACGAGTGTTTAGATTCTTTGAAGAAAAGAGGCATTTTCCTTTGATTAACTTTCACAAAATTCTAAATATCAGTAATGCGAGGTGGAATTCAAGAACAACTCTCGTTATCCTTGCATTTATTCTTACACCTACAATAAGGAAGACTTTGGAGAAGATTATGCAGATTCATTTCGTACGAATGGGCCGAGTACTGGTTTACTAATCAGATGTACAATGAAACTGACTTCAAGAACTTATCAGAAATATTGACACCTTACAAAAAAGCAGTAAACTCAAAATCACTGGAAACAGGAGCCATCCTTTCTGAAGATACTAAAAACTAATCAGTGTGCAGAACGTGCAATCAAAGTGATGCAGGAACTTTATGCTGCCTGCATAAACAAAACCAAACTGCAACTTAGATTTTTTCTAGGCAATAAACAGTGATTTTAAGTGTATATTAATGCATTTGTATAAGCTCTTTGTTTTTTATTATTATACCCCTGGGGGTAGGGGGGTTTCAAGAATACTCCCCCAGTATCCCTGCTTGTCGTACGAGGCGACTAAAAGGGTTGGTGGTGGGTTAGTGCCCCACCCCGTAAAAAGAACTAACTAAAAAAGCAAATAAAGCGCCTCGGACCCGGACGGACCATACGTTGACGACTAAGGAACGGACAAAGGACATTCTGAGGGTAGGAACGTGGAATGTGAGAGGAGTGAATGATGAAGTGAAAGAGAGAGAGATTGTCCAGGTGCTTGAGGATGCAAAAGTGGATATATGTGGATTGACTGAAACTAAATGAAAACGTGAAAGGATAAGAGAATGGGAACACGGTATAGGTATATGTGGGGGAGTCAGTGATATTAAGAGGGCAAGAGAGGGAGTATGTCTGATGATAAGCAAGAAGTGGAAGGAGAATATAAGAGAGTATGGAACAGTGGGTGCAAGGATTGTATGGGTGAGGATGAAAGTAGGTATACAAGCATGGGCGATTGTATGTGTGTATGCTCCAACAGAGGATCGAGTGGCAAGAGTGAAAGATGAGTTTTGGGCGAGAGTAGAAGCATGTATGGACAAGTTTGAGAGGAGCGAGAGAGTGCTGTTGATTGGAGACATGAATGGCAAAGTTGGGAATGTACGAGTGGATGGAGTGGTTGGTCAGTGGGGTGTGCCACCTGAAGTAGATGGGAATGGTAGTGCTTTGGTGGACATCTGTGCTGGTAAGGGGTTGGCAATAGCCAACACCTACTTTCGTCATAAGATGATCCACCGGTATACATGGAGAGTAATGAGGAGGATGGATGGTGAACTTGTTGAACGAAAGGCAATGATAGACTACGTGTGTGTGGATGAGCAAATGAGAAGACAAGTGTTGGATGCAAGGGTGTGGAGAGGGTGGGGGAATGGAGTCTCGGACCATCACTTAGTGATGGCCAAGGTAGAGCTGCAAATAAAGTGGTTGAGGAAACGAAAGGGAATACACAGGAGGAAGCAGCTCCTGTGAGAAGAGTGGAGAAATTGCAAGATAGTGAGAAAAGGACAGAGTATAAGAGCATAGTGGAAGAAAGATTGGGAAGGTATGAGCTAGAGCAGATGGAAGGGGTGGAAGACGTATGTAAGATATTCACGGAAGAGATAAGCGCAGCGTGTGAGGCGGTTTGTGGAGTGAGGAGGAGATGCAAGGGTGTGCAAGGGACAGCATGGTGGAATGATGAGGTGAAACGAGCTGTGGAACAAAAGAAGAAGGCATATGGTGAATGGTTGGCGAGTAGAGGTAGGGGAGAAGATGAGAGAGAGAAGAGAGAGGTATATGTGAGCAGGAGAAGGGAGGTTAAGAGACTGGTGAAGGAGAGTAAGAAGAAAGTGGATGAAGAGTTTGGGAGGAATCTGAGTGTGAAATGGAGGGAGAGTAAGAAATTGTTTTGGAAGGAGGTAAAGAAAGTAAGGCAGTGTGAAAGGGGAAATAGTAGGGGAGTGAAAAATAGGAATAATAGATTGTTGGTGGAGAAGAGAGAGAAATTGAGGAGATGGAAGGAGTACTTTGAGGATTTGTTGAATGTAGAGAGTAAGAGCAGTGTGAGTATAAGTGGTTGGGGAATGGCTGGGAGAAGAAGAGATGAGAGGAGGGAGGAAGAGATCAGTAGGGCGGAAGTAGTGGAAGCGATGAAGAAGATTAAGCTGGGAAAGGCCCCAGGAATTGATGGAGTGTGTGGTGAAATGCTTAGGTATGGGGGTGAGATTGTTGTGGAGTGGATATGGAAGTTGTGTAGATTGGCTTGGGAAGAGGGAAGGGTTCCAGAAGACTGGAAATCAGGTATAATTGTTTCTCTGTACAAAGGAAAAGGGGAGAGAGAAGTATGTGGTAACCATAGGGGTATTTGCCTTCTTAGTGTGACTGGTAAAATATATGGTAGAATACTCATTGATAGGGTTAGGCATATGACAGAGGAGCTAGTTGGAGAAGAACAAGGGGGATTTAGGAAGGGAAAAGGGTGTGTAGATCAGATATTTGTTCTAAGATGTTTAGTGGAGAAGTATCTAGAGAAGGGAAGGAAAGTGTATGCTGCCTTCATGGACTTGGAGAAAGCTTATGACAGAATAGATAGGCAAGGTATGTGGAAGGTACTGAGAATATATGGAGTGGAGGGGAAATTGTTGAGTGCTGTGAAGAGTATCTACGAGGGAGCTAGGCCCGCGGTGCGAGTGGATGGTGAGCTGAGTGAGTTCTTTGATCTCAATGTGGGTCTGAAACAGGGGTGTGTGATGTCTCCATGGCTGTTTAATATATATATGGATGGGGTTGTAAAGGAGGTGCAAGGTAGGGCAGTGGATGTGGGGCTGGCCCTAATGAATGAGGGTGAGATTTGGAAGCTTCCAGTGTTGCTGTTTGCTGATGATACAGTATTGTTGAGTGAAGATGAATGGGAGTTGCAAGGTTTGGTGAATGAATCTGGGACAGTGTGTAGGAGGAGGAAGCTGAAAGTTAATGTAAACAAAAGTAAAGTTATGGTGTTTGAGAGGAATGAAGTCACAGAGTGTGCAGTGAGATTGGATGGTGAGGATATGGAGAATGTGAGTGCATTCAAGTACTTGGGTAGTGTGATGAGTAAGGATGGAACTTTGGGGGATGAAGTACGTGAAAGGGTACAGCAGGGAAGAAAGGTTGTTGGTACACTGAAAGCAGTGATGAGAAATAGGGAGGTGAGTATGGAAGTTAAGAAGTCACTGCATGATGGTATTGTGATCCCTACCCTGACGTATGGAAGCGAGGCGTGGACCTTGCAAGAGGGGAACAAGTCAAGAGTGAGAGCAGTGGAAATGAGTTACTTGAGAGGAGCATGTGGAGTGACGTGGAGGGACAGGTTGACGAATGAAGAAGTGAAGGAACGTTGTGCGGTAGAAGTGGATGTGGTTGAGAAGATTAGGAGAAATACACTGAGGTGGTTTGGACATGTGGAGAGAATGGAGAATGAAAGACTGACTAAGAGGGTGTATGTAGGTGAGGTGGAGGGAGGGAGAGGGAGAGGTAGACCGAGGATGAGGTGGAGGGATGGAGTCGAGAGGTATATGAGGGAGGGGGGGGTGAGTTGGGGGGAGGGGAGTCAAATGGTGGGTGACAGAGGGACTTGGAGGCGTTTTGTCTGCGGCCACCCTTTGCGGGATTAGGGCGTCGGGCTGTAGATAGATAGATATAGATAGAAAAATCTTTTTTTTTTTTTCGGAGTGACCTTTTTTTAAAACTGAGAGGAAAAAGGGCTTTTTAAAGCAAAAGTCCATCGACTTGAGGTACAGGAACATAAGGTTGTATAAAAGTTATAACCCTAATACATATATCTATATCAATACCTATCTATCTGTCTATATATATATATATATATATATATATATATATATATATATATATGCAGAGACATCACTTGACCGTGAAGATATGTATGCAAAATAACCACAGGAGAAATGAAAGGAGCAACAGCGAGTACTTTCGTATATTACAGCTTCAGACAGAGTGAGACAGAAACGTAAAGGGTAGAGGTGTTTTATGTACACCCGCGGCAGGTAGTGGCACACAGAACAAAGGATGACCTGAATTTTTACCTGTGGCTGAACTTATGGTCACCTGCAGCAGGGAGTGGAACACAACAAAGGATGACCTGAATCTTCCTTAGGGATGCACATGACAAAGGAAGAGGGAGTAGGAGGGGAGGAAAGGGGAGGGGGAAGGAGGGGGAAGGGGGGGAGGAGGGGAGGGGGTAGGGGAGAGGGGAGAGGGGGGAGGGAGGAGGGAGGAGGGGATAAATACTGCTGCTTAACTTAAGACCTAGAGGATTAATGCTAGGTATGTCCCACACAGGTGTGACTACACCACCAGGAGATGACAGGGAACAATCAGTTGTTAGTCTGGGGGATACTGCTTTAAAATTAATTCAGTTAACAATTTATCACACTTAAAATGACCATAGCTCACGTTTACATTCTTTTCATATGTGCCAGAAATTAGACAAGTTACTATTACATTTCTTTCATCTAAGCGTTTTGATCTTGCTAGAATCTTGGAGCCTGTCCAGTCAATATGGTGATCACTGGATGCTTTGTGCTGAAATAAACCACTACTCTGTTGGGCTGTCCTTACACTGTATTTATGTTGTGAGATTCTAGTTTCCAAATCTTTTCCAGATTGTCCTATGTAAAACTTGTTACGGCTTTTACACGGGATTTTGTAAACAACGCCTGAATTACTGAAAGGGCTGTTCTTGATGTGGGTTTTTTTTATGGTGTTCTCATATTTGAATACTACTTGTACATTGAGTTTCCTCAGTATGTGAACAACATCAAGAAAATTTTCATGGAAGGGGAGGACAAGGGTTCTTTGAATATTCTGGCGATCTGGCTTATTAGTTTTCCCTTCAAGGAATAGTTTCTTGGCTGTATTGTGGCACTGAGTTAGTATGCTTTGTGGATATTTTAGCTTCTTTCCAATACTCTGAATCATTTTTAGTTCATCATCTAAAAATTCTGAGTCTGAAATTCTATATGCTCTTAGGTACATGGATATGAACACAGATCTTTTTATATTAATATGATGGTTTGAATAGTAATGCACATATGACATAATATTTGTAGGTTTTCTATATACCCTACTCTTCAAAACATTTTGGTCCCTGATAACTTTTACATCCAAAAATGGCAATTCATTATCCATTTCCATCTCATGAGTAAACTTAATCGATGGAACTAACGAATTTAATTGCAGAAGAAATTCATCAATGGGAAGACTGTTAGGCCAGAAGCACAGGATATCATCAACGTATCGGAGCCAAACTATGTTTTGCTCCTTTATGGAGGTCAGTAAATGTTTCTCAAAGTATTCCATGTAAATATTTGCCAGAACTGGGGAGAGGGGATTACCCATGGCCATACCAAATTTTTGTTTGTAAAATTTACCTTCAAAGGTAAAAGAAGAGTTCACAATGCACAATTTAATTAGCTTGATAATGTTTTCAGAGGGAATGCCATCAGTGTTACTACCCAGAATGCTTGGCAGGAAAGTTAAAACATCATCAACAGGGACATTTGTGAATAATGATTTAACATCAAAGCTGACTAATTTGTAGGGGTACATGACATTTAGAGATTTTAACTTTCTTACCAAATCTTCATTGTTTTGTACAAATGAATCAGAGATAGTGCCTACAACAGGGGACAACAGTGTTACAAGCCACTTGGAGAGCTTGTATGTCGTAGAGCCTACAGAGCTTACAATTGGCGTGATGGGGTTGTCTGGTTTGTGAGTTTTAATCAAGCCATACATATATGGTCTATCCATCTATCTATAGCCCGACGCCCTAATCCCGCAAAGGGTGGCCGCAGACAAAACGCCTCCAAGTCCCTCTGTCACCCACCATTTAACTACCCTCCCCCCAACTCACCCCCCCCTCCCTCATATACCTCTCAACTCCATCCCTCCACCTCATCCTCGGTCTACCTCTCCCTCTCCCTCCCTCCACCTCAGCTACATACACCCTCTTAGTCAGTCTTTCATTCTCCATTCTCTTCACATGTCCAAATCACCTCAGTGTATTTCTCCTAATCCTCTCAACCACATCCACATCCACCCCACAGCGTTCCTTCACTTCTTCATTCGTCAACCTGTCCCTCCACGTCACTCCACATGCTCCTCTCAAGTAACTCATTTCCACTGCTCTCACTCTTGACTTGTTCCCCTCTTGCAAGGTCCATGCCTCGCTTCCATACATCAGGGTAGGGATCACAATACTATCATGCAGTGACTTCTTAATTTCCATACTCACCTTCCTATTTCTCATCACTGCTTTCAGTGTACCAACAACCTTCCGTCCCTGCTGTACCCTTTCATGCACTTCATCCCCCAAAGTTCCATCCTTACTCATCACACTACCCAAGTTCTTGAATGCACTCACATTCTCCATATCCTCACCATCCAACCTCACTGCACACACTGGGACTTCATTCCTTTCAAACACCATAACTTTACTTTTGTTGACATTAACTTTCAGATTCCTCCTCCTACACACTGTCCCAAATTCATTCACCAAACCTTGCAACTCCCATTCATCTTCACTCAACAGTACTGTGTCATCAGCAAACAGCAACACCGGAAGCTTCCAAATCTCACCCTCATTCATTAGAGCCACCCCCACATCCACTGCCCTACCCTGCACCTCCTTTACAACCCCATCCATGTATATATTAAACAGCCATGGAGACATCACACAACCCTGTTTCAGTCCCACATTGAGATCAAAGAACTCACTCAGCTCACCATCCACTCGCACCGTAGCCCTAGCTCCCTCATACATACTCTTCACAGCACTCAACAATTTCCCCTCCACTCCATATATTCTTAATACCTTCCACGTACCTTGCCTATCTATTCTGTCATAAGCTTTCTCCAAGTCCATGAAGGCAGCATACACTTTCCTTCCCTTCTCTAGATACTTCTCCACTAAACATCTTAGAACAAATATCTGATCTACACACCCTTTTCCCTTCCTAAATCCCCTTGTTCTTCTCCAACTAGCTCCTCTGTCATATGCCTAACCCTATCAATGAGTATTCTACCATATATTTTACCAGTCACACTAAGTAGGCAAATACCCCTATGGTTACCACATACTTCTCTCTCTCCTTTTCCTTTGTATAAAGGAACAATTATACCTGATTTCCAGTCCTCTGGAACCCTTCCCTCTTCCCAAGCCAATCTACACAACTTCCATATCCACTCCACAACAATCTCACGCCCATACCTAAGCATTTCACCACACGCTCCATCAATTCCTGGGGCCTTTCCCAACTTAATCTTCTTCATCGCTTCCACTACTTCCGCCCTACTGATCTCTTCCTCCCTCCTCTCATCTCTTCTTCTCCCAGCCATTCCCCAACCACTTATACTCGCACTGCTCTCACTCTCTACATTCAACAAATCCTCAAAGTGCTCCTTCCATCTCCTCAGTTTCTCTTTCTTCTCCACCAACAATCTATTATTCCTATCTTTCAATCCCCTACTATTTCCCCTTTCACACTGCCTTACTTTCCTTACCTCCTTCCAAAACAATTTCTTACTCTCCCTCCATTTCACACTCAGATTCCTCCCAAACTTTTCATCCACTTTCTTTTTACTCTCCTTCACCAGTCTCTTAACCTCCCTTCTCCTGCTGACATATACCTCTCTCTTCTCTCTCTCATCTTCTCCCCTACCTCTACTCGCTAACCATTCACTATATGCCTTCTTCTTTTGTTCCACAGCTCGTTTCACCTCATCATTCCACCATGCTGTCCCTTGCACACCCTTGCATCTCCTCCTCACTCCACAAACCGCCTCACACGCTGCGCCTATCTCTTTCGTGAATATCTTACATACATCTTCCACCCCTTCCATCTGCTCTAGCTCATACCTTCCCAATCTTTCTTCCACTATGCTCTTATACTCTGTCATTTTCTCACTATCTTGCAATTTCTCCACTCTTCTCACAGGAGTTGCTTCCTCCTGTCTTCCCCTTCGTCTCCTCAACCACTTTCTTTGCAGCTCTACCTTGGCCATCACTAAGTGATGGTCCGAGACTCCATTCCCACACCCTCTCCACACTCTTGCATCCAACACTTGTCTTCTCATTCGCTCATCCACACACACGTAGTCTATCATATGGTGCAGATGGATTTTGCACAGAGAACTGTTTGATCAAGTCATCCCTTCCTCTTAGCAAAGTCTTGATTTCTTTATGGAATTTTCTACTTTGTTTTTCAGTTGGATCACTTTTTAGTTCACTGTAGGTGTTGGTGTCACGCAACAGTTCACTCACTTTTTCCTTGTAGTCACGTTTGTTCATGACTACTACAGCGCTGCTTTTATCAGCTGTAGTTATATGCAGGGAGTCATCTTTTTTCAAACAAATTCCTGTACCACCTAGCATTCTTCCTGAGGCAGTCAATCTCTTCAGTCATCATGTCGGACTTGTCCACCAGCCGCATGTTGATACTGTAGTCGATGACAGCGTCAGGTTTCATCACAGGTTCGCCTGTCTTATGGTCGACCTTCCCACTGTCTTTCAGTTCCCCCTTGTGTACGGTGGTGAGCATGTGCACAACCCGCTTGTCATGCCACCGTATTGCCAGCATCTTCTCAGACTTTAACACTTAAAAGCCGAATGCTGGGTACTGAACTGGGGTCGCAGAGAGTATATGTTATAGAACAAAATGTACTTAAAATTGCATGACAGATCATTGGTGTAAGTTTTTGTCATACTTCGCGTTACACCCTGTATATAAATAAAAAAAAAAAAAAAAAATATATATATATATATATATATATATATATATATATATATATATATATATATATATATATATTGTATATATTGCGAATCCCTTTTACGGGGTGGCCACAAACAAATCGCCTTCACGTTACCCTGTCCCCCGCCATTTCACTGCCCAGCTTGCAATTCACACCCCCCTCTCTCATATACCTCTCCATTCCATCCCTCCATCTCATCCTTGGCCTTCCCCTCCCTCTCTCCCCCTCCACCTCACTCACATACACTCTCCTCGTCAGTCGCTCACTCTGCATCCTCTCCACATGGCGAAACCACCTCATTGTATATGTTCTAATGCTTCGTATCACATCCACATCCACACCACAACTCTCCTTCACATCCTCATTTGTCAGTTTGTCTCTCAATGTGACTCCACAGGCTCCTCTGAAATAACTCATTTCCACTGCTCTCACTCTTGACTTGTGTCCCTCCAACAACGTCCAAGCTTCACTTCCATACATCAGTCTTGGTATCACAATACTGTCATGTAATAACTTTTTCACTTCCATGCTCACTTCCCTGTTTCTTGTCACTGCCTTCAAGGAACCAGCAACTTTTCTTCCTTGTTGTACCCTTTCAAGCACTTCACCCTCCAAACTTCCATCCTTACTCATGACGCTACCCAAGTACTTAAACGTACTCACATTTTCCATTTCCTCATCATCGAACCTCACTCTACATTCACTGAATTCACCTCTCTCGAGGACCATAGCTTTACTCTTCCCTACATTCACCTTTTAATTCAGTTTCTTACACACTCCCCCAAACTCATCCACCAAGCCTTGCAGCTCCCCTTCGTCTTCACTTAACAACACAGTATCATCTGCAAACAACGGTACATGGAGTTTCCAAACACTGCCCTCACTCATTAGGGCCACTCCAACATCCACTGCCCTACCTAGTATCTATTTTATAACCCCATCCCTGTACAGATTGATCAACCATGGAGACATGACACATCCCTGTTTGAACTCAACTTTCAAATAGAAAAACACAGTTCACTGTCCACACGCACTGCAGGCTTAGCACCCTCATGCATACTCTTCATAGCATTTAACAACTTCCCATCTACTTCATATATTCTTAACACTTTCCACAATCCTTGCTTATCCACCCTGTCATATGCTTTCTCCAAATCCATGAAGGCCACATACAACTTCTTTCCCCTCTAGACACTTTTCCACTAAAGATCTAAGAATGAATATCAGATCTACACAACTTCTTCCCTTCCTAAAGCCTCCCTGTTCTTCTCCAACTAATTCCTTTGTTATTTCCTTAACTCTGTCAATAAGTATCCTACCGTATACTTTTCCTATTACACTAAGAAGACAGATGCCCTTATGATTACCTATCCCCTTTCCCTTTGTACAAGGGAACAAAAATACCTGACTTCCAATCCTCCGGGACTTTGCCTTCCTCCCAGGCCAATCTGCACATCTTCAACATCCACTCCACTACTATCTCTCCCCCATGCTTCAGCATTTCAAGACACACTCCATCAATTCCTGGGGCTTTCCCCATTTCGATTTTCTTCAGTGCTTCCACAACTTCTATCTTATTGATTCCTTCCCGTCTTCTCACCTCCCTCCTTCTCCCAGCTATTCCCCAGCCACTTATGCACGCATTACTTTCATTCTCTCTGTTCAACAATTCATTAAAGTGCTCTCTCCATCTGCTCACTTTTTCTCCCTTCTCAACTACTAATCTACCATTTCTATTTTTCACTCCCCTACTGACTTCATTGCCACCCTGTTTGACTCTCATTACCTCTTTCCAGAACATTTTCTTATATTCCCTCCACTTTACACTCAAATTCCTCCCAAATTCCTCATCCATTCTCTTTTTACTTTCTCTTACTAATCTTTACATCTCTCTCTTCCTTTCTACATATAACTCTCTCTTCCGTCCCTCAACTTCTTCCACGCCCCTATTTCTCATCCATTCATTATATGCTTTCTTCTTTTGTGCCGTAGTCTGTCCCACCTCCTCATTCCACCATGATGTTCCTTGCACCTCGTTTCGTCTTCTCTTCACCCCACACACCACCTCACATGCTGCACATATTTCCTCCGTGAATATCTTGCACACACCTTCCACGTCTCCCATCTCCTCCAGTTCATATTTACCCAAGCATTCATCCAATTCCCTCTTATATTCTGGTGGTGGTCAGAAAATCCACTCTCCCAACCTCTATATGCTCTGGCATCCATTACACATCTTCGCATCGTTTCATCCACACACGCATAATCAATCATTGCCTTCCTTTCATTCAGTTCACGATCCACCATTCTCATCACTCGCCATGTATACGTGTGGATCATTTTGTGTCTGAAGAGGGTATTGGCTATCACCAACCCCCTCCCAGCACAAATATCCACTAAAGCACTGCCATTCTCATCTTTCTCACCAACTACTTCATCCACCTTCACACACACACACACACACACACACACACACACACACACACATATATATATATATATATATATATATATATATATATATATATATATATATATATATATATATATATATATATATATATATATATATATATATATATATATATCCGTGTGTGTATTTAGATAATTAGAGATAAATATCATCATCAGTCACTGCAAGTACACTTCTGAACAAAGGCCCTCCCCAACCTTCTCCATGAATTCCTTGACTGAACCTATCCCTGCCATGTTTTGCGTGCTAACTTTTATATCTTATCTCTCCACCTCCTGTCTGGCCATTTCTGCTATGCTTTCAATCTCTTGGAGACCTGTCTGTCAGCCTCTTGTTCCTTTGGTTAACCCTTATTTTTCCTGCATTGCCTTCTCACCTCCATTTCTGTTCTACAGCTTCTACAGTGTCTTTGATTTCGGCCTGCATTCTAATCTTTTCCTGTCTGTCAAAGATATTCCCGGCATTGACGTTTGCATTGCTCTTTGAGAACGGGTTAGTTTATTTTCCATCGTTTTTGTCAGTTTCCAGGTTTTACAACTGTACGTATTGAATGTGATTATACATCCTTGTACGTCTTGGATGTGATGATACATCCCCTCTCTACTTTTGATTTCATACCTACTGACAAGCTACTTTTATGTTTTTATGTCTTTGAGAGAAGTGAAGTCAGTGAATGTACAGCGAGGTTGTATGGTGAAGAAATGGAAAATGTGAGTACGTTTAACTACTTGGGTAGTGTGATGAGTAAGAATGGAGGTTTGGAGGGTGAAGTGCTTGAAAGGGTACAGCAGGGAAGAAAGGTTGCTGGTTCTTTGAAAGCAGTGATAAGAAACAGGGAAGTGAGCATGGAAGTGAAAAAGTTACTACATGACAGTATTGCGATACCAACTCTAATGTACGGAAGTGAAGCTTGGACGTTGTTGCAAGGACACAAGTCAAGAGTGAGAGCAGTGGAAATGAGTTATTTAAGAGGAGCCTGTGGAGTCACATGGAGAGACAGGCTGACGAATGAGGATATAAAGGAGCGTTGTGGTGTTGATGTGGATGTGATAGGAAGCGTTATGAGGAACATATTGAGGTGGTTTGGCCATGTGGAGAGGATGGAGGGTGAAAGACTGACGAAGAGAGTGTATGTGAGTGAGGTGGAGGGGGCAAGGAGGAGGGGGAGGCCGAGGATGAGATGGAGGAATGGGGTGGAGAGGTATATGAGAGAGGGGGGGAGGGAGGTTGGGAGCAGGGCAGTGAAATGGCGGGGGACAGGGCGACGTGGAGGCGATTTGTTTGTGGCCACCCCAAATGGGATTGAGGCGTCTGGCAATAGATAGATAGATAGATGTTTACTGAAAGCTTTCCAACCAACTGTAATGCAACTTTTTATTTCGCTATCATGGTCTTAAGGTAGATTTATATTTGTCCCAAGTAACTGTACTCCCCGATTTCTTCAAGTATTTCTTTGCTTATTTTGATAATGCTCTTTGGTGTATTTGGATTAAACATTAGTTTTATTTTGGTTCATCTTTATCCCTGTTTTGAGACTTTCTTTGTTTAGGTAATTGAACATAAGTTTCAGAGATTAGGACAAGGTCATCGGCATATCTTAAATAGTTTAGGTTTTCTCCATCTATGTTTACTCCTTTGTTCTCCCAGTCTAGCTTTATGGAAATACTCTCTAGGCATGATGTACATAATTTTGGCGAACTAGTACCTCCCTGATGCACGCCCTTTTCAGTCTTATATTTTTCCGGGTCATTATATAATTTAATTGTAGCATTTTCCTCTTTATATATTTCATCGAGCATTTTTACAATGTTTCCATTCATTCCTTGCTTCTACAATGAATTTATAAGTGATATGTGCTCCACTGAGTTGAAATCCTTAAGAAAAAAAAAAAAAAAAAACTAAGCACAGTGGGTTATCACCTCTGCCAACGAAGTTGGAGGAGGTTAAGCATTCACTTATATTTGTTGTTCGCAGGAATCGAAAGATTCGGCAAGCTTGTCGGCCAGTTTTGTATGTTTTTTCCTCTGTCTGTTTGTTTGTCTGCACTCTACAGGTCATAATTTTGCTCCAGTCTTTCTGGAAAAATAAAAGTCAAAGAGGTAGATACCCTTAAACCCTGGAAGCCTTTTTTTTTTTTTTTTTTTTTTTTCCATCAAAATCGTTCAAAGGCCCTGGGCTTGGTGAGAGGTTGAAACCTCTCAAAGGCCTTGGGTTCGGAAATGGTCGGGTCTCAGTGGCCAGCCCCAGCACCATTTTTATCATCCGGATCCTATGTATCCCGCATAATATAAGATCTCAATTAATTTTAGTGAAATTTTGTGGAAGCGTGGGCCATGTGCCAAGAAAGACTTGATTAAATATGGGGGTGGATCTAGATCCGGATCCGGCATTGGCAGAGGTACGCACTCTCTGAACGCTTTCTAGTTTTGTTTTTACTCATCTACATTCTTTCACTACTTAAACTGAATCTGGTTGTGCAACGCATCATTCTCTGGTCACTTCTTATATTTATTTTGTCGACAACCGTGACATTTGTGACTGTGATATTCTTAACTGCTTTAATGAGGTCCATTTCATTCTTTTCTTTTCTCCATCTGGTCTTCTCCACGTCCATTTTCTCCCTGTTCTTTTGTGGAAAAATATGTTTATTATTTTCATGTTATGCATTTCAGCCAAGTTTACCACCACTCACCTCTGTCATTCCTTTCTCCCACTCCGAATTTTCTTATACATACTTCTCCAGCTTTCGATTTGCCAATTTTTGCATTGAAGTCTCCCATGAGTATAGTACAGTATATCTGACCTCTTATTCTTCTGTAATCTGGGAGATATCATCATAGAATATTTGTTTCTTCATCTGACCTTTGAGAGTCGTTGCATATACTTGCATTACTTCCAGGGTGTAAAACGAGGTTATTTTTACCCTAGCCAGAGATATGAGCCAGGTCAGACATTAGGTGTGCCATAGCCTCATCCCTTTTTTGTTGAAGTAACTGCTGAGGTGGATGCTCCAGGAAGCAAATGGAAAGGTGAAGGATGGAGTCATCAGCGTATGATTGGATAGGGTTAGGTGTGCAGCTTAGAAGGTTATTGATGAATAAAAGGAAGAGAGTTGGAGATAGGACAGAGCCCTGAGAAACAACACTGTTTGATAGCTCGAGGAGTAGAACAGTGGCCGTCCAGAACAGCAACCACAGAACGATAAGAAAGATAGGTAGAGATGAAGGCACAGATGGAAGGATAGAAACTAAAAGGGTAGTTTGGAAATTAAAGATTTATGCCAGACTCTTTCGAAAGCCTTTGAGATGTCAAGTACATGGGCAATGTTTTCGCCAGAGTCCCAGAAGGAGGATGACCTGGAGTCTAAAAGGAGGTGGGAAGATCAGCAGTGGAGTGTCCCATGCAGAACCCATACTGACGATCAGGAAGAAGGTTGTGATAGGAAAGATGCTTTAAAAAAATGTGTTAAGAATAAACTCGAAATCTTTTGAAATACATTATGTTAACGCAATTGGGCGAAGTTAGAGGGCTGGGAATGGTCACCCTTCTTTGGGACAGACTGAATGAGAGCAAACATCCAGCAAGAAGGAAAGATGCAAGATGATAAAGACGAAAGAGTTTACCTAGGCAGGGTGTAAGCATTGAAGCACTGTTCTTGAGGACAACAGGAGGGACACCATCAGGCCCATATGCCTTGTTTGTTTGTACTGAGGCCAGTGATGGCAGAAAATACATCAACTGAAGACATTTTAATGTCAGCCATGAGGAAGTCAGAGGGGGGGAAATGATGGAGGGACAGCACTGAAATCGTCAAAGGTAGAATTTGAGGAGAAAGTCTGAGCGAAGAGTTCTGCTTGATCAGTAGAAGAAATAGCTACAGACCCATCAGAGTTATAATGAGGATGGACGGATGATTAGGAAAAGTTGTTAGAATTGTTTATGACAAAGTGCCAGAAGGTGCGTGAAGAATTCGAGTTGGGGACGAGAGCATACAGAAATATGGATGAAATTGTTTTTAGCAGAACAAAGAACAGACTTAGCACGATTCCAGGCAGAAACATAAGAAAGATGAGATTCAGGGGTGGGTTGGCTCCAGTACCTTTGTATAGACAAATTGATAGATAGAAAGAGAGATGGATACTAGTAGAAAGATAAATAACTAGATAGGTAGATATGGATATAGATAGGCAGAGAGATACATATAGCTAGATATAGCTATAAAAATGAATTATCTTAATCACCAGTTAATCTGAATTACATTTTCTGTGGCCAGACTTCAACTTTACATGTGAATTTCTACTCGCCGTGCATGCACTGTTCACCTGGCCCCCTTGGCTGGGAAGCTCCGAAAAGTGTTGTTAAGTGCACGGAAAAACATGTATTTCCAGTATGGACCAACAGGGAAACACTAATTTTGAGATGGTGACAATATACAGACTGTTGCATAAGTCCTGTGAAATCAGGGGTATGAACATTAATAACGTGGTTGGTATGGATCCTGTCATGAAGTCAATGGGAACTCCATTATAGATTTTGACCGGAGATGTGTCAAGAGAAAGGGATGTTTATAAATATTTTATACCTGATCCACATATTCAAAAAAACATGAACTGTAGATATTACACCAGTTAATCCAGTTAAGATTCTGAAACATGGACATAGTTGTATAGACCATCCTTTTTGTATCAGTGCCTGTATTACCCTTGCCATTATTTAGTATTTGAAATTATATAAACTGATGCAATACAGAAAGTTATTAAAACAGTATAGTGCTCATCTTTTTAGTAATACTGAAGAATTCGATTTCAGTAAAAGTTTCTATTGATGTATACTCTCTGCTAACCTAACACTTCATTGCACGAATTCATCTCGATAACTCACCCTTAACCTGCTCTTGCTGGCGATGTACATGTACGTCGGCCCCTATATGCACGAACAGTGCCAGCGATGTACATGAACGTCGACGGTTTGATATATTTGCCAAAATTCAAAAATTCAAGTTAGGCACCAAAAAAACTGGCTGGGATATTCCCACGGCTCTCTAGGCCTCACCCACCAGGCATGAGTCATCACCGCACATCTGGGCCTGCGCGGGAGCCCGTCACGTCAGTCTGATTTTGACAGTGAGTGAGGACCATGGCACATCATGGCTTAGCCCAGCACGAGATTGACTCTCTCCTTTAGGTGCCATATGATGGGGAAAGTGATTCCCCATTAAATGACGATGTGGCTGACAGGGATTACATTCAGCCAGACTCAGAATCTCGCAGTGTTGAGGAAATACCATCCCCTAGGAAGGCCAAATACTTGGCAGTGAGGATGGTATCCTCCCAGGCAGCCCAACTACCACCACTCCTTCCCACATCCCATCCCCGCTGCCCTCGATAAAGGGGAAGGTGAAAGGAAAAGGGGAAGGTAGGGGGAGAAAAGGTGAGAGTCGAGAGGAAGGTGAGGAGGCAGAAAATATTCCGCAGATGAGTTCCGGTTTTCCTTCCCATCCAGACAATGGAGATGGTGGTGGTGATGGTGGAGATGGTGAAGCAGAGGATGAAATGTCGTGGGAGGGGAAGGATGGGAGCAATTTTGTTCCCATTCACCAACCACTTACTGGTGGGGACACGGCAGGCTGTACCATTCCCGAGTTGAATCAGTCCTCTAGGAGGATCAATTTCTTCACAAACCTTTTTACTAGAGAGTTGGATCTCAGAATCTGCATACTTTCCAACACATATGCAGCATTCTGCCATGGCACAGCACCACACCCCACCCCACAGCCAGCTGTTTGATGTCAACATATCTGTTGATGAGATGTATCTGTTCCTGGCCATAGTTCTCATTATTGACTGATAAAAAAGAATCAGTTACGCTCATACTGGATGGTGGACCCCCTTATGTCAATGCCCTTCTTTGGAAGAATTATGGAGAGAAACAGATTCCAGTACAATATCAGCTGGCTCCATTTTTATGATACTGAGGACCCCAGCAATCTAGGCAACACTGATATGATGCACCAAATTCGTCTTGTGTTTGATCACCGGAGAGCGCGATTCTCATCCTTTTTCTCTCCCCACAGAGACCAGGTTATAAACAAGAGTCTCGTGTTATGGAGGGGGAACGTTGCTTTCAGGCAATATATCCCAAGTAAAAGAAACTGCTTTGGGTTCATAATTTTCGTCATGTGTGACTGCATGACCGGGTATCTGCAGGGCATAGTCCAGTACACTGGTGCACAGACGGAAATTACAGAGGATAAGACTATCGGTTTGTCTGGTGCAGTTATCAAGACAATGATGCAGCCGTACCCTCATCGTGGGCAAGTCCTGTACCTATACAGCTGGTGCACTAACCCACTTCTTACTCAGTATTTGCAGCAGCAAGAGACTGGCATCTACGGTGCAGTGAAAAACAACAGGCGGGACATGGTACAGGTGGGCAGGGAAACTGCAAAGGAAGGAGGTAGTGTTTTTCCAGTCAAACAATATCCTTGCCACTACCTGGCACTACAACCGTGAGGTAAATCTCCTTTCGACAGTTCATAGCCCGCTGATGCATACCACAAACACCATTGATTACCGCAGTGAAAAACATTTGCACATTTGGAAGCCTGAGGCTGTAATTAATTACAATATCAATATGTATCAGGTACACCAGTCGGATGCAATGATATCGAGCATCAATTGTGCTAGGCCCACAATGAAGTGGTACAAGAAACTGTTCTTTCACCTGCTGGATGTATCAGTTTTGAATGCTCACCTCCTCCATGCCAGCACCACAGAATCCAGAAAAAGTTTCAACGACCTCATCAGGGAGCTGTGCAGGGAATTGATTGGCACCCATGGTCGTGATCGTGCTCCCAGAAAGCATTCAACAGGTGGTGAAAATCCCCTTTGCCTCACCGAACGTCATTTCCCTGACTTAGCGATGGCACCAGGTGCGAAGAGGAATCCCGAACGCAGGTGTCATGTGTGCCAACACAGCACAGTATGGCCAAGAACACAGCAAATGAACACGCATTACCAATGTGTGGAGTGTGATGTGGGGCTGTGCCTCACACTCTGCTTCAAAGAATACCATACCCTACTCCACTTCTGAACAATATGGTAGGCCTATGTGCGACAAAAGACGCAAGTTAAATGTATAAAACTGTAAATAATATGTAATGATAATTATCTCATAAGTAAGGGTAGTATGATATGAATTTGGTGTTAGTGATTAATTAATTGTAAATGAAGTAAAATAAGTTACCAATGTAGGTGTGTCTGTGCGAGAATAAATACTAAGTGAAAGGACACGGCACAAATATCTTGTCGTGTGAAAAAAGAAAACGGTAGTGTGTTGAGTGTGAGAGAAAACACACCAAGAGTGCGAATACTATGAAAAGAATTATAAGTTATGTGGAAACCAAATATAATGTACAGTATAATACGTGTGGGCACAGACTTTCTACCTCAGAAACGTAGAATAAGAACTATTACGAACATTATATGGGCAATCCAACTCACTCGCTTGTTATAATGCGCCAATGTACATAACTATGCTTGGGGACACATCCTATATCATCTGTATACGCAACGAAAGTGTCAATGGCTCGAATAGCATAGTTACCAATGAAGAAAATGCAGAGCTCCTTCCTCCTTTTGGTCTGTGGCGGTAGCAGGCGAAGTCTATAGGCATAACTCCGAAGTTTTCAGCCGCCTGTTCTGGGAGAATCCACATCAAAATCGACCTAAATGGCTTCTGTAAGTACTTTTATGGCTGTTCCCCATGTTTTCTCATTATTTCTACCGTATCTATCAAAAAAAAAAAAAAGCCGAAAATTGGCCGGCACCACAGCTCCATCTGCTGGCATGCGGCGGTTAAGCCTTCAGTGATGGGGATATTTTGTTTCTTGTATAAAGGTATTTCTTTTTGTCTTTTTTAAAAACCATCTTTAGTCATGTAAAATAGTAGACCACACCATACTAAGTAATAAAGCATTTACCCTTTTCAAAAATTTTCCAGATTCTTAGGGCACGTTCAGAACTTATTCCTTAGGCAGCTGAACGTGCTACCTCAAGCAATGCACATATATATCGTTTTTCTGTCTATCTACCCATCTATTGCCAGACGCCGTAATCCCGTAAGGGATGGCCACAAACAAATCACCTCCATGTCGCCCCGTCCCCCGCCATTTCACTACCCTGTTCCCAGCTCACACCCCTCTCATATACCTCTCCACTCCATCCCTCCATCTCATCCTTGGCCTCCTCTTCCCTTCCCCCCCCCTCCACATCACTCACATACACTCTCCTCGTCAGTCTCTCGCTCTCCATCCTCTCCATATTGCCAAACCACCGCATTGTGTTTGTCCTAATGCTTCCTAGCACATCCACATCCACACCACAATGCTCCTTCACTTTCTGTTGTCACTCACTCTCTCCATGTGACTCCACATGCTCCTTTCAAATAATTAATATCCACTGCTCTCACTCTAGACTTGTGTCCCTCCAACAAGGTCCAAGCTTCACATCCATACGTTAGATTTGGTATCGCAATATATCATGTAGTAACTTTTTCACTTGTTAGAACACTTCCCTGTTTCTTATCACTGCTTTTAAAGAACTAGCAACCTTTCTTCCTTGTACCCTTTCAAGCGCTTGACCCTCTAAACTTCCATCCTTACTCATCACACTAACCAAGTACTTAAGCACACTCACATTTTCCATTTCCTCCTCATCAAACCACACTGTACATTCAGTGACTTCATTTCTCTCGAAGACCATAGCTTTGCTCATCCCTACATTCACCTTCAGATTCCGTTTACTACACACTCCCCCAAACTCATCCACCAAGCCTTGCAGCTCCACTTCGTCTTAACAACAGAGTATCTGCAAACAACAGTACATGGAGTTTCCACATTCTCCCTCTCTCATTAGGGCCTCTCCAACATTCACTGCCCTTCCTAGTATCTTTTTTATACCCCCAGCCATATACAGATTAAATAACCATGGAGGCATGACACACCCCTGTTTCAATCCAACCTTCAAATAGAAAAATTCACTCACTTCACTGTCCATATGCACTGCGGCTTTAGCACCCTCATACATAATCTTTACTACATTCAGCAACTTCCCATGTACTCCATATATTCTTCATACTTCCCACAATTCTTATCTATCCACCCTGTCATATGTTTTCTCCAAATCCATGAAGGCTGCATACAACTTCTTTCCCCTCTCTAGAAACTTATCTACCAAAGACCTAAGAATGAATATCTGATCACACAACCTCATCCCTTCCGAAAACTTCCCTGTTCTTCTCCAACTAATTCCTCTGGTATTCCCGAATTCTGTTAGTAAGTATCCTACCATATACTTTTCTTCTTACACTAAGACAAATGCCCCTATGATTACCACACACTTCTTTTTCCCCTTTTCCTTTGTATAGGAGAATAATTATACCTGGCTTCCGATCCTCCGGGACTTTACCTTCCTCTCAGGCCAATCTGCACATCTTCCTCATACATTCTACTACTATCTCTCCCCCATGCTTCAGCATTTCACCACACACTCCTTCAATTCCTGGGGTGTTCCTCATTTTGACTTTCTCCATTGCTTCCACAACTTTTTTTTTTTTTTACTGATTTCTTCCTCTCTTTTCACATCCCTCCTCCTCCCGGCCTTTCCCCAGCCACTTATATTCGCATTACTTTCATTCTCTTTGTTCAGCAATTCCTTAAAGTGGTCTCTCCATCTGCCCACTTTTTCTGTCTTTTCCACCAGTAATCTGCTATCTCTATCTTTCACTTCCCTAGTAAACTAGTCCGTTTTTAACTAGCGAAATTGCTCAATAATCATTTAAGTAAAACACACACACACACACCACTTAATATTTTGAAGGAGGACTAATACACGTGAAATAAGCAGATTCATTAGGATATATTTTGAGTATTATTATCATTGTCATAGGTGAATTAGTGCATATACTCACTGCAACACGCCTTTTTTGTATGTACAAAACATACTCTGGAAATAACATGGAAATACTTATAAAATTTTAATCTCGTTCTATAAATACTTTATCATTCATTCCTTATGTGTTTATTAATAATCTATCTTTTTGTCGATAACATTTAACGGAGTGTGCAAGGTCAACACTCACGTGCTCCCTCTGTAAGCACTTGAAGGTGACTGAGGACATTTGATGAGGTGTAAAAATTAATGAAGAGGAGTGTGACAATACCTCCCACCAAAACTGGAACCAACTGGGTACAAACAGTGGTGTAAAATGCCATGTGGAACATCATTCCTTCGGTGGGACTGCTCTTTCTCACAAATTTTGTTGATTTATGTGACAACTGAAGGGTTAACTCTTAGGTAGGACATTAGAGTAGATCCAGTTGTGCTTGTGGAATTTTTACATTGTCGTGTCCATTAAACCTGACAGATAATAGAGACACTGTAGTGCATACTGATAGAAGGTTAATTAGCAGATAAATATGAGTGACAAAACTCCCTGTCTTGTTAACAGGTTACCCTCAGTGTCGTGGGATATTTCTATCAGAACCCTATCAATGTCATAAAAATATATGCAAAAATAAGTAAAGAACCTAAAATGTAGACACATTAAAGAGGTCAAAATACCAGAAATATGACTAGACGTTAATTTATGTATATTTCATATTGTTACAGTAAGTAGACACTGAATCTTATTGGTTTCATTTACTCACAGACAACCGTAATGTAGTACTGAACATTAAGCACTTTTGGAGTGATTTATCAATGACGGAATATATAAAAAAAATTGTAATGTATATAGGCTCATCAGCTTGTGAAAAGCTGATGTTCCTTTATTCAGCATGTGGTACACTGTATAAATTCCGCCTAAGGGCATAGGGGCTTATAAAACAAGCATTGACTGACCAGTATATTTCCATCCCATTAAGGGTGACTTAATTCTGGACTGATACCGATAATATGAAGGTACTCGTAATGCCCAGTGACATGAACACATTCGTGTGGACAAATCAGTGCTCGGAACAGAAGTTTCAAGAACTTTCTTCTTGAGGTCTCGAACGACAAGTCACCATCGTGTTGATAGCGTCGAACCCATCTCCGCACAGTGGTTGAGCTGACACCGTAATGCTCAGCTATGGCCCTGTTGGAGATCCCGGCCATCGACAGCCGCACAAATTGTGATCTCTCATTAAAATTTGTTTTTCGGTACGGCAGACGATGTAGAGTCATTGCTACACAAGTGCTATGATTGTTCGACTGCTCAGAACTTTCTCTTCAAGTGTTCGATCTCATCTGTAAGAGGTATTAGAACATTTACATAACAATAAAAAAGTGAAGTTCACAAAGCACCCTGATTAGTTGTTAATTATATAACATACATTCATGCTTGATTGCGGTGGGCTTAATATTCAGTTACACTGACCATATATGAAAGGTCACAATCGAAAGAGAAGTGTATTTAAAATGAATCCACAATTACTCCTATGTGTGGCAGTGGTACGAGAAGAGTTACGCTTTGTGTGACTTACGAAGACTGTAGAGAAGCACATGTCAAACTCATTCATCGGCTTTGTTTAGAAAAGCGCGGATAATCTTCGCGTCAATTTCACAAAGCACACTTTGCTCTGTAACTGATAAAAGCAAGCACGTGTCATACTTCTTGGGATACATACCAATAATTTTCTTCAGACCCATGTAATGGTTTATGCTTTCAAACACCACTCTTTCCACGGCATCTTGTAGGGCTATTGTACACATGGCACACGTGCTTACCGTAGCTTCTGTCACTATAACACACTGTATGTATGTAGTATATTCTAGTTAGAGGCCAGTATGCATCTATGTATATTTTATGAGTTGTTACCATGAAAAACATTTTATATTTCTCTAACAGTTTGATTTCAGAATCAAACTATTCAAACAAGACACTATTATTCCTAGAGTAATGGTATTAAGAACATTATCTAAATAATAATTACACAGTACACTAAACATGGTGTTAAATGAAATGAAAGCATAAAACTGGAAAACTGTCGAATCTTCGAGATGTCTTAGAGTTTTCAAAGTCTGCAGTGAGACACTATTATATGAAAGTATTTATAACAGAATTGGAATAGTTAAAATTGAAGAAATTTATTTAAAACTGCATAATGCCAGTATTATGATGGAAATATTAATTTCAGGATAGAGAAATAGTATGTATAGTGAGATTAAACATTATATCAAAAGAAGTCAAGTTGGCATTAACAATGCAGGTTATTTGCAGTAAATGAACCTATAAAAAGTACTTGCGAAATGCTTAGAAGTTAAAACAGTATCCATTTAATTAAAAACACCCCATTATTGTGCTTCACAAATATAATAACACTAATGAATTAAATCCGCTTCCCCAATTAAGTTTTATTTCTTTGCAACTATTTGCAAGAGTCCAAATACTGTAAATCGATTTGATTTTATGCTAGAAGCATACCAGTCAAGGTATCAGTATTGTAACCGTCGCCGAGCTTTTCCAAGTGTGTTAGATTGTAGGCATTTTATGAAGGAGGGAATGTTCATTGTTCTTGTTGTGTATGGCAGGAGAAAGATAAAGATGAGTCTGGGATTTGATTGCAGTTTATTTGCTCTCAAAAGAGCAGTACTTAGGCGAGAGCAGTTTTATGCTTGCTAACTCCGCAGGCTCTGTTCCTGGCTCTCCCCATCGTCTCTCTCTCGCCTAACCTCTTCTTCCCTGTTCCTCCCATTTCCCCTGTATATGACTGGTTGTTTCATGCATACAGGCATGTGTGTGTGTGTGTGTGTCTGTGTGTGTAACTTTCCAAGCCTGTGGAAGTCTCCATCAGGTGTCACACTGTGCTGTGTGTGAAATTCCTAACTACAGAATATGCAGCATTATTTTCTCTAGACCTCTTGCTTAGGGACAACTTTCTGCTAACTTCTGTATTACATGTTAACACTATAAACGTTACTAGCTATTATGTAGTGTGTTATGATAATTTAGTGTCCTGACATAAGGTCATATTTCATAATAACTACCGATAAAAAACCACACACACACACACACACACACACACACACACACACACACACACACACACACACACACACACACACACACTTGTATGTGCAGAGGGGCATTCTAAAAGTTTTGGCAACAGGATAATAGAAGCAAAATTAATAGAGATGCACATTTATTGAAGTTCACACTCCTTCAGCATACTCTCCTCTAAGGTTTACATACTTCTGGAGCCGTGTCATCCACTTAACAAGGCACTCCGAGTACTCAGAAACAGGTATACTCCTCAGTTGTGAATTTATCCTCCTGGCCGTCGTGTATATATATATATATATATATATATATATATATATATATATATATATATATATATATATATATATATATATATATATATATATATATATATATATATATATATATATATATAACTAATTCTATGACTGTGAAGACTTCAGAATTCATTTAACTTTAACCCAAGGCATTTATTATTTTTATGAGAAAGTAATTGATTCAGCTGATACAACTGCCCTGATGACAACAGTGATGAAAGGAAACGGTGTTAAGACATTTTTTAAAGACTATAGGACATATACAGTGTTTCTGAAGAGCAAGTCGTCCTATGGAAAACGATTTTCTTTGGTAAATCTGTGTCACAGTCTTTGACATAATGTCGTATTTTGCTTATTTTAACTCTGTTAAAAATGTTCAGGTAGTAGTGTTAACGTTGAATTATTGGAACCGTAGGCTTCCACCTCGGACGTCAACTACGACTTTTTAATACTTTATGCAGTGTTAATGGTGCAATAAGACTCTGGACAGAGATGAAAAAAAAAAAAATGGTTACTGCACAGAACCTGAAATGAATGAAGGGTGGTGCTGTTGTTGTTGTTGCTCAGCCCCAGTCTGTTTTGCTGGGTAGACCCGCCGACCACAGGTAAGCAATTGCTTCTACGGGGCCATCATGCAGGTATAATGCAGCACTTACACTGGGCAAGACCGGCGTTACACTTGTGTAAACACTATCTTGCCAGGGTTGGACCAAGACCCTTCCCACAGTGGAGTGCAGGGAAATTAATTATAAGGTTTGGCTTCCTTCGTAGCTGCTCGATCCATGGTCCACCAAGGGCCATAAGGACACCACGTGTAGGCCCCCCTTTTGAAGGCCAGGTTGGAGTTGTAAACCTGGGTACTAGCAGATGATATTTTATTTATCAAGTCCGAAATCCCACTGCCTAGCCACTCCGATAGCCAGATCAAAACCTTCTTGATTTTTAGCTAAGAAGACAATTAAAGTGGTTGGTATACACAGCAAATTCTTAAACAGTTTTTTTTTTTTATAAATAACAGAACGGAGGAAGGAAAAACAAATGGGTAAAAAAAAATAATCCATACACCAGATTACTGGTGTCCTCTGTTCATAAAATATCTGTAACAGTTAGACTTGAACGGTTGTGGGTTGAAATTTAGAGGAAAACAACTCAGGGGAAGCGAGTTCCAGAGAGATGCAGTTCGGGGAATGAAAGAATTCTGATAGGCAGAAGTTCTGCAATATGGTTGAGTGACATCCCAGTCATGAGCGTTACCAGATGCCCGTGTAGCACGAGGGAAGGCATAGAGAGGTGGCACCATGGACGCAACTTCGTCTGAGCATTTGCCAAAAAAATATCTGTAAAATAATGCAAGGGAGGCAACATTCCTTCTTACTTGCAGGGGAGGTAGTTTATATGTAATTGCAGGGTTGTTAATGATTCTAACAGCTTTATTCTGAATTTTGTCTAGTTGTCTTAATGCAACCTCTCCACAACCATTCCACAAGGGTGAGCAATATTCAAGCTGAGAGCGCACATGACTCTTATAAATTATAGCTAACTGCTCATCGGCGATGAAGTTACGGACTCTGTACAGTAATCCAAGCTTCTTTGAGGCGGTTTTAGCAAGTGATCTGACATGAGAGGTCCAGCTGAGGGCACTGCTAAGTGAGACACCAAAAATTTCAATACTTTTGGAGATGGGAATGTTAGTATCACTGAAGGTAATGTACGAATCTGGCAATATCTGTCTATTAGTCAACTGTATATATTTAGTTTTACTAGCATTAAAAGAGACAAGGTTGTTTTGTCCCCATTCACTGATTGTAGATAGATCTTGATTTATGGAGACGGCTGTACTGAGTTGAGAGGTAGAGATATTAGACTTTGTAAATGGATGTCTGAGTGTGAATGAACTATGTAGTGTTGAGTCAACTGCATATGAGTGAATGGAATTGTGAGTGACAGATAAGAGATCATTAATATGAACCAGAAATAGGGTTGGCGCCAGAACTGATCCCTGTGGCACGCCGGCGTTAATTGAGTGGAAATTCGAATCTACGTCATCTACTTTTGCTCTTATTTTCCTGTCACTAAGATAAGAAGAAATCAAAGGAACAAAAGACGTTAGTCCATAGCAAGGGAGTTTGGACAGCAGGGAACGGTGCCATACTCTGTCGAAAGCTTTAGAGATATCAAGAGCTACTGCATGAGTTTCTCCAAAAAGATCAATTGATTGATGGATGGTATGAGTTAAGAGATTGAGTATGTCAATGGTGGATCTTTCGTGGCGAAAACCGTATTGTCTATCACTAATTAAGTTGTTGGATTCAAGATGTTTAACAATATGCTTATTAATTAAAGTTTCAAATACCTTACCAAGAGAAGATGTGACAGCTATTGGTCTGTAATTGGAGGGGTCAGACGAACTTCCTTTCTTCGGAACTGGGTGGATATTGGCTTCTTTCCATGAGTTTGGGAATAAAGAAGTACGTATGCATAGTCTGAATAATTTAGCTAGGACAGAGGCAAGTTCAGGGGAACACTTTTTCAAAACAATTGGCGGAATTCCATCTGGGCCTGGAGCTTTGTTGGTAGGTAAATTGTCTAGGATGGATTTTACGAATCTTGTCTGCATTTTAAGTGGGGCAATTTCGGGAGAATCAAGTTCCAGTACTGAGACATTCTGGCTGGTATCATCTATGGTAGAGTTTCTGGCAAAGGTACTAGCAAAGATATCTGCTTTCCCACGTGGGTCATTTGTAATATTGCCATCTGAAGATTTTAGTGGGGGAATGGAAGATGACTTGTTAAAGTTATTATTGAAAGAATTAAGAGTTGACCAGAATATTCTATTGTCATTAGGGTTGTTAAGTAGTTTTGATGCTTGCTTTTGAAGAAAGTTTGATTTAGATAGATTTAATACAGCTTTTGCATGATTTCTAGCAATTTTAAATTGGGAGAGTGATTCAGATGTTTTTGATTTTAAGTAAGAGTTATAGGCTAATGACTTTTGGGCTGTTGCTCTGGCACAATTGCCATCAAACCATTTTGGAGAGTTTGATCTTTTAGTGAATTGTTGACTTGGTATGAATAAATCCATACCAGGTAGTATTAAGTCGCAAATGTGTGACTGGGTAGAATTGGGATCACTAGAGAAGAAAGACTGCCATGGAATATCAGCAAGATAATTTCTAAATCCATCCCAGTCTGCCCTGTCAAAGTGCCATCGGGTCACCCTGACAGGTTCAGAATGGGGAGGTGTAGGAGGGTTAACTAATGAGGCTTTGATGAGATTGTGGTCAGAGGATCCAAGTGGTGACAGTACCGCTATCCTGTATTGATCTGGATTATTTGTCAAGAATAAATCCAAGAGATGGGCATGGTCAGGATTATCAGGTATTCTGGTTGGTTGCTTTACCAACTGGAACTATGGCCACATGGTTGTGACAGTTGATGTTATTCAAAACTGATATATTCTAGGCAACGCGAAATAGGTTAGGCAGTGAAGAGTTATGCATAGCCACTAAAACATACCATCATTCTGCATACTGTGTAAGAAAGTAAAGAAGCATAGTACCAACGTTCACATATTCCCACCTCTGTGTTCTAACCATTCTTTCATGTTATCCTACATTCAGTGTCTCATTGTTTCATTAACACGATATGAAGCATTCCAAATTCGTAGTTGATGACATATGATAACATACAGATCAAACATTTACATTCTACCACAACCACTTGAACAGCTGTATCACACTGTACCTGCGAAAGTAAATAGAATTTGATATTTTATCATCAAGGGATTGCAACTTGGAATTGCCTGACGAATTCGTTCTCCAAAGAACGATATACTTTTGCAGAATCACCCCATATAGAGATAACACAGTCATCATGAAACCCTATTATGACAGACGGAAAATATCAATAAAGATGACTGACAAACAGGTACAGTTTCATTTATATCATTCACAGCAAGCTTAGATGTTGTCAAAATTTTGGATTGTGAGGGGAGAGGAATTATTACTGACGATGAACGATTGAAGTGTCTTCGAATTGCAGGTGAAATAATCGTTCCAGTGAATCAGGATAGTAGTTACATGAAATCAGAGATATCTGAACTGTGCGAGTAGAAGGTAGGCCCGAAAATGATTATGAAGACATAATTATGGTTTACAAGACAGATTATGTCTCTTTCAGGAAAAAAATGAGGTGATGAAATAAGAGTCTTAAGGGATTCTTGTACAGTCAACCAAAAAAGGATATACCTGTACAGTCTTACAGCACCGATCATTCTGAAACACTAACAAAACATTGTGGCATATGGGGCACCCTGGAATTATACGTGCAAATATTGTCGTTGGTAATTATTAGGACTCGAAATCGCATAAACCGTGACATATTGGGTTGTATATTTTTTCTGAAGCATCATTTGAATAGATCCATCTGCATCAGCAAAACTCGATAATTTGCACAACTTAGATCCCCAGGTGTGCAATACTTTTTTTTCTTTTTTTTTTTTTTTGTCGGGTATACGTATTGCTGGCTGTTCAGGTAGACCCAATACATTACAATCCATGCGAAGAAAACGAATGGGATGTTGCGATTCTGGTAAATTAGGTTCTACATGAAGTATAAAATCTTCTGTCAAAACAAACGTCATTTAACCAGCGTCGTTCGTGTTGTAACAAAGGATCGGAAACGTGTAAGGATTGCTCAGAATCGAAAGGAAAGGAAAGGGCTACGGTTGTTGTTATATGGGGGAATAAAAAGAGAGCTTGTTACTTAGAGGAACAAGCGAAAATTGAAAATATAATTAGAACAATCAAAAAAGAAACATAGATGTGGGCAGGTCACACCGTCCATAAAACAGATGAGAAATGGACAACTACGATAACTGAATGGCAACTCAAAGATGGAGGGAGGAGAGGCAGAGACCAAGATGGCGAAGTTATGTTTGGAGATCTGCTGGAACTCGATGCAAGAGGCGAAAAGTCAATAAATCAGAGTGAAAGAAGATTAAAGAAGTCTTTCTCCTACAGTGGACCGAATAAAATTCGAAGGTGATAATGTTTGCGATGATTTGGAAAAGATATGCGTAATAAAATCTTGGAAAATCAGCTCATATAATACATCCTATTTCGATTATATAAATTTTAGCCCAAAACAGTGATTTTTTTTTTTTTTTTTTTTTTTTTTTTGGTTACTTCGACCTGGCAGCTTAAACTTTAGCGGAACACGTTAGCGGTTATAGATATAAATGAATTTCTTTGTAAATAGTTTATTTTTGGCTGATAATACGTTTATCGGTGTGTACAACTGACTGATAACATATTCACTGATTTTCCTATAATAATATTAGTTGGCTGATCCCAGGAGGGTTTTATTATTTAAGCTAATGTAGCAAAGGTTCTGTCTACTTGGTTGTGTTTTGGAACTTCATTTCGAGGCCATCATTTTTTATTTTAATCTTTTCATAGCATACAGGATCAATGACTCAGCAACCGTATAGTGAAGTGTCAAATGAAGGCTATAGTTAATTAGTCCAGTTCGGTAAGTCCTGTCTTTAAATGAATATCACCGTCTACAGATACCAGTGGAAATATGAAAAAACCATCATCCAAGTGAAGGTGCTGTATTAATTTATTTGTTTTTACTCGAACACTTCAGCTGAAACACTCGCCTTTATATCCATACACATCCCAGCTACAGCAATCAGCAGCTTTTTTACATTTAGTAGCATAAATATTGCTAACTTTTTCACTCTTGCACATATTTTAAGTTCATTAACCCTAGAACACTATCGTGGGGTTGAGGTGACCTTCCTCCAGGAGGTGATAATGCGATCAATGGGAGATAAGGGGACCAGGGTGGTGTGTCTTCCAGTACCTTCATGCCACTACAACCGCTCTTGAAAGGAGGTTGTGTGGTGCAGCTTGCTTGTTTTTTGTGTGCTGAAAAGTATGCTTGGGGTTGGCTCAACCCCACGTTAGTGTTTATAGGTGTTAGTTTTTTGTGGGAAATAATTGACAGGAATGTAATTATTTTGAGACTAGTACATTTGTACACCAGTACATACACTGTACATGCTTATGTATACTTGTACTTACTAGTTCAAGTACAGGATATATGCATACGGAAGATTTTTCGTTTTTCAAAGAAAAAAATATAATAATCCGTAAGAATTCTTTTGTAATCAATAGCTATAGCCTTGGTGATCAATTATAGGTTGTTGTTAATTTACATGGGTAAATATAGGTAAAAAAAATAATGCATTGCACACTATTTGTTCTTTGACTCTTTAAAAAAAAAAAAAAAAAAGCATCCTTTTTCGTCCCTCTCCCACACACTTCCTAGTGCTGCCCCAAGGCTGTGGTGTGTTAGCAGAGGCTCCCACTACCAGGGTGTTCGTGTGTCTTCAGCCAAGCCAGCAGCTGCAGTCATCTCCGAATAGCATTGGTCTTCAGCATAGTCATTAGTTAACCTTAGTATTTTTACACTTTACTTTTAGTTATCCGCCTTAGTGTTAAGATTCAGTTTCAAGTCATTGGTTTTTCACTCAGATTGAAGTAGAAAGGCCATATTTTCTATGTATGCCAAGGGATTGGTTATATTCTGATTCTATTTTTTTTTTTCATTTTCGAAAATGAGGTTTAGTCAACCCCTTGTTAGTGTTGGTGTAAGTCAGACCTGGGGTTAGTGTTCCAGGTTGCCATGATTGTCCTGCAAATTGCCTCTTAGAAGTTTTCTCTAGTTAATATCTGTAGGCTTAACAGTTACTCCCAGTCCTTCATGTTGGCAACAGGTCAACACTGGAACTGTCTGCTTCTGTCTGTATTTCCTACTGCCTATGATGTCCACTTTTAAATGCAGTGTGTCCAGATATCTCGAAATGAACGGATTGTGAATTAGGCTGTCTGTCATCTTGTTTCTTTCATGCATGGAACAGTTTGCGGCCTTCTTGCCTTTGGTTCCACTTTCTTTGCATTAAGAAAAAAGGTTATTAAAATAAATAATTGCTACTTTACTGTGCGTAGGTTATTAACACATTATTGTTCTTTACTGGGCATAGGTAATTAAGACACACTACTGATACTTTACTGCACGTAGGCTATTAAGAAGCAAATTATTAAGTCCTAATCCGCTCATTGGAGCGACCCACAGCAGTCACACTTACACCATAGTCCGCAATCGTACTGGTGGATGATGCAGTGCAAAAGAAAAAAATTTTCCCCAGTAAGCTAAACTGACCGGATATCATATTCGGTTACATTCAGTTGTTCCGAAGTGCATTGTAAATAACACTCAACTTTTCTCCTTAATAGTTTCTACAATAATTTAAAACCTTATGCTTTTAAATTAGGATTTTTTACCAAGCCACTCCCACTACTCACCTTTTCACGTTTCCTATAATACTTTTTTTTTTTTCACTCCTTTTCCAATTTTATGCCTACCTTATCATTTGTTTGTGTCAGTTCATACAACATTTTCGGCTTAGGGGATCTTTTTATATGAAGTGGTTAAATATACATCCATTAACCCTTTAACTAATAAGATTTCTTTCCAAGTTGATTCAATAATCGCCTGGAGGTAGCAGGCTTTAGCTAAATCAGTATGTCAAAGTGCGGGGATTAATCCAAGATATACACTCGATTTTAAATAGTGTAGGTGTATGTTTCGCACAAAACATTCTGCATTCTGACACTTCAGATGAAGGCAACTACAAATCTTCAGAGGCCGCGTCCCCCGTTGGTAGTCCTTCTATCATAATGATACCAGACACTGTATATCATGCATTCCGTCTTGTCCTTTGTACTTTCCAAGTTCAGTTGAAAATAGATTCATCTTCTTGGAAGATGACGTGTTGTACTAATCATTTACTGTATTCTAAGACACGTCCGCGCAATACTTTTTCTTGTATCGCAGGCTGTTACTCATGCAAAACCAGAATGAGTATATTTTGAATTTTTGGAGAAATCTTTGAAATAACCCTTCACTGAACTCAGACAAATTGTACAACAGCACCTATTTTCACAGGGTATAATCTCAGCGCCATCTTCAATCCATCACACAATTCCAGTTGATCCTACTCATTCATTTTCATCCATGCCCATTTCTTTTCCCCGTCTAGACATTTTAATTCTAGGGATGGAACCACCACTCCTTTCCGCATCCTCACCGCTCAGCAGCATGCCACCCCATCCTATCCAATCTTTTGCTCACCCTGTCTGTATATTATATTTGTTTCGTTCATGACCTTCACAGGTTTCTGTATTCACACTGTGAACTTGTTTGGTATGGCTTTTCTTTTCCATTTTCACCGCAGTTACATGAAAGAAAAACAAATACAAGAAGAGCTGCCAAGGCACTGCAAACCCGTCCCTGGCAGCCATTTTAGTGCTGACATGTAATCACAACTGGATATCTAGTAAAAGATGTCATGTATCAAATTTGGAATAAATCTGATGAAAATTGTCGATTGATGCCCATTCGAAAGTTAAGGCCCTCCCCACCTGACACTGACCCCCTCCCACTACCGCTAACTGAGGGATGACCCCCCTGACGTAATGAGGCATGTTATAGGATGCAGATTTGAAAGATGCACCTTTAAGTTTTGGTTTCATGTCGATATGACGAATATGAAAGGAGTTATGGCGAAAAAAAAAACTATTTTTACCCGTTCCCGTATTATTTGTACCTATTTGGTCCTTCGGCTTGATCCTTGGCCCAATTAGGCCCAGAATTTAATCAAATGATCAAAAGGACATATCCCATCATCCCTATAATTTTAGTCAAAATAGCACAGGCAGTTTTCGTGTATAGTTGTTAACAGAAAGACAGACCGACTGAAAATTTCCGTCCTCGAGGGGCAGGGACGGGTAATAATACCTATTCATATCTTAAACCCTACCGGGTATAGGATCTCGAGACAACACTGGTCTAACCCATACTGTTTAAGAGGAGAAAACACACACACACACACACACACACACACACACACACACACACACACACACACACACACACACACACACACACACACACACTTAAACACACACACACACACACACACACACACACACACACACACACACACACACACACACACACACACACACACACACACACACACACACACACACACACTGGATATCGAAATACGCAGAAGCCTTTGTTAATATTATTTTACCAACAATCCATTTTAACCCTGAAAATATCAAATATAATTGAACACTCGAACATATCAAAATCATTATCAACTACACGAACACCATATTAACACCGTCAGCCGCAGCAGCACCACATTAACAGTCAGCCACACCAGCACCACAATAACAGTCAGCCACATCAGCACCACACTAACAGTCAGTCACACCAGCACCACAATAACAGTCAGCCATACCACACCAGCACCACAATTACAGTCAGTCATATCATCACCACGCTGACAGTCAGCCACACCAGCACCAAACTAACAGTCATTCATACCAGCAGCACGCTAACAATCAACCACACTAGCACTGCATATCATTACCGTAACTTGATCTATAAAATCCATCGTTCCTTCTTGTTTGCTGAGCCGTAACAAGAGACTAATCCTAGATAATATTGCCACACATTCTCCACCTTAACCGGGTAGATATTTCAATCCCTTTTCACATTATTTTCCTCATTTCAATAAGACAGTAAGACAGTGTTACTGGTCAGCATCCTTTTCACAGCACATTTTCTGTACTACTAAGATATTCTAGAATTACTCTCTTCTTGATGCTGGAGAGGGATGCCTTCGTGTGGTGGCACTGACAGAAGCGGGCGGTGTGTAGCTGCTCATTTATATAAGCCTCCCTAAACTCTCTCCCTGTTCCACTGAAAGGAGAATGACGGCTTACAGGAAAGGGAAACTTCAGCCTTCAGTCCAAGGGGTTCGTATGTAGATGATCCTGGGGTTGCGTCTGTTACTATCACTATTACTATTACTACACTTTTGTTAAAGTAAACTACTGAAGAAGGAGAGATGGCAGTTTTAGGCCGCACTTTGAATACTTACCAGTGGACAGGCGATGGTCAAGTAGGGGAAGGTAAGAAGTGAGGCGGTCTTGCCCGAGGAGCCGGTATTTATTGACTTCAACCCCTGTATACGCATGCACCTGTGGCTACAACCTTTAACTGTTCAGCCCGAGGACGTCCTTTACATATCTGCTATCTCCAGTAGCTAGATTCTGCTCGGGAGAGGTTTTCCTGTTTACAATGTTAGTGATTGCCTTTAGTGACCCCTTCAGTACGAGGGGTCTGTCTCATCATGAATAAAACCATCTGACTGATGTAGCAGGAAAAAAAAAAATAGTACCAATATCCCACCGTAACGAATGGGTAATCCCCTCTATCCGAGCAAAGCTTCAATTTTTCTCCACCAAGGAGGTTATGTTTTTGTCGGCGTTGGTTTGTTTGTCTGTTTGCAGGATTCCTCAAAAAGTAATGAACGGATTTCGCTGAATTTTTGGGAAGGGTAGTGTATGGCCCAAGGAACAATCCATTAGATTTTGTTGGTTATCCAGATCATCATCCAGAGCCAGGATTTTTTAAAAGGATTCTTTATCATTGCAGGACAGTGGCAATTCTAACATTTTTGCTTCTAACTTTATAAATAATACCTACAATGCTTACACAAAATTACAGGATAACATCTCCGTAAGGAGTACCACACACCCAAGTTTGATGTGGATCCAAGAAACATTCCAGATCTTGTGATTCAGAATGTTCAAACATATAGGGCTCCTAGGAAATTCGCTACTGTGAGATAAATGATGCTACAGACTTGCACCTATTAGGATATCAATGGATCTCACGTACCTTCAACAGTTACTAAGCTAGATCCTGAGGAAAACCACCATTAGTGAAATATCGTTATTTTTTTTAACTTTCAAACTAATAATGATATCAGTGTGATTCCCAATGCTAGGAGTAGGTTTTAATGGTCAAGGGATTATATAATGAAGGTCAAACTATCACTGTTCAGCCTTGGTGGAGGTTTGTTGTTTCGGATTGCGCTCGTCTTGCAAATAGCATCGAGAGGAAGAGATCACTAGGATTGAAGTGGTGGAACAAATGAAGAATGTCAAACTGGGAAAAGCCACAGGAGCTTATGAAGTGTGTGGTGAAATGCTGAAACACTGGGGAGAGATAGCAGTTGAATGGATATAGAAGATATGCAGATTGGCCTGGGAGGAATGCAGAATATTAATAATATAGTGAGTACATGGGAATTTGTTGAATGCCGTGAAGAGGATGTATGAGGGCGCTAAGGATGCAGTGCATGTGGGTGTGGATAATGAACCGGAAGAATTTTTCTATCTGACTGTTGGACTGAACCAGGGATGTTTCATGTTTCCATGGTTGTTCAGTCTGTATATGGATGGAGTTATAAAAAGATACAAAGTATGGCAATGGATGTTGGAGCGGCCCTAAAGAGAGAGGGAAAGCGTTTGGAAACTTCCTTTACTGTTGTTTGCAGATGATACTGTATTGTTAAGTGATGACGAAGGGAACTGCAAGGCTTGGTGAATGAGTCTGGGAGATATGAAGTCACTAAATGTACAGTGTAGTTGAATGATGAGGAAACGTAAAATGTAAGTGCATTTAAATACTTGGGTAGTGTGATGAGTAAGGACAGAAGTTTGGAGGATGAAGTGCATGAAAGGGTACAACAAGAAAGAAAAGTTGCTGGCCATTTGAAAACAGTGATAAGAAATCGGGAAGTGAGCATGGAAGTAAAAAAGTCGCTGCGCGAGAGTATTGTGATACCATCACTAGCATATGGAATTTACCCGTGAACTATGTTGGATGGACACAAGTCAAGAGTGAGAGCAGTGTTAATGTGTTATTTGAGAGGAACATGTGGAATTACAGAGAGAGAAAGAGGGAGAGAGAGAGAGAGAGAGAGAGAGAGAGAGAGAGAGAGAGAGAGAGAGAGAGAGAGAGAGAGACAGACAGACAGACAGACAGACAGACAAATCTGGAAGTGAAGGAGCATTGTGGTGTGGATGTGGATGTGATAGAAAGCATTAGGAGAAATACACTGAAGGGGTTAGGCCAAGTGGAGAGGGTGGAGAACGAGATACTGATGAGGAGAATGTATGTGAGTGAGGTGGCGGGGAGAGGTAGGGCGAGTCCTAGGATGAGATGGAGAGATATATGAAAGGTATATGAGAGTGGGATGTGAGCTGGGAGTAGGGCAGTGAAATGGCAGGGGACAAGGCGACATGAAGGCGATTTGTTTGTGGCCTCCTCTTACGGGATAAAGGTGTCTGGCAGTAGATGGATAGATAGATGGCTTTTATTCAGCTGAGGAGAGCATTGTATCAGCAAAGCAGTTACTTGTAATGATCGTTAAAGCTAAATCATTTTGCCCATAGAGTGTATTTTAAAGTGATTAAAATTTTCCGAAAACAACGCGAAAAAAAAATATATATATATATTATAAGACCGAGGAAATGAGCGTCACTGTGCACTAGCAGTGGCTTTTTCCTCCTAAATCATTGAAATAATCGTGACCTCATATTAATATATTTTGGCCAAAAAACGGAATCCATTATGCTGTGGCTGATTCATGTATATATTTAGTAACTCCTCCCAGATTTCGTCAAATTTACTAATAATATTTTGTTTCTTTGTTTCTCTTTCTGTGTGTGTGTGTGTGTGTGTGTGTGTGTGTGTGTGTGTGTGTGTGTGTGTGTGTGTGTGTGTGTGTGTGTGTGGACGTGTCTATTTAGTATAATAAGAGTTTCTCCTAAAATGAATATAGTATCAGAAAAAGGATTAATGATTTACTTTCGTAACAGTATTGCTCTTGTCTGTTATTATGAAGTTAGTTGTTTATTCTGTACCGTTTGAACATCTCTCCCACATGTTCCACCTGGCATAACTCCTATCCTGTCCTTTAATTCACTGCTACCAAAACCCAAGCCAGCACTGTCCCAGCCATGCACCAAACACCCCAAACCAAACAATTTCCTGCCAAGCCCACCCTTTCACTAAGTATCCCCTACCCCAGTCTTGCCCAGCCACCAGTCTATTCATGCCCTAACCCGTCCCTGCATCCTCCCCCACCCTTAACCCCAAACCACCCCTGTCCTAGCCCACCCCTGTCTCATATTACCTATATATCAAAACATGTCTGCATGAATCCACCCCTGCCAAGTCACACCTGCCTTAACTAGTCCTTGTCTAAGCCCGTTCCTGATTCAAGTCCTACCCCACTGTACCCTACCCATACCTCTATATTATTCCATCTTTACTGACCTCCCACCTCTGACTTACTCATTCCTGTCCCAACTCCTCACGAATAAAAATGCTGTGGATGTGTGATAGATTTAATCGAGAGATACCGGCACTAATATACTGTATATATATATATATATATATATATATATATATATATATATATATATATATATATATATATATATATATATATATATATATATATATATATATATATATAAACTTTCTTCATTGAGGAAAGTCATAGGAATTGATGGAGTGTGTGGTAAAATACTGAAGCATGGTGGAGAGATAGTAGTAGAATGGATGTGGAAGATGTGCAGATCGGCCTGGGAGGAAGTTAGAGTCCCGGAGGATTGAAAGTCAGGAATAATGATTCCGCTGTACAAACGAAAAGGGGAAAAGACGTATGTGGTAATCATAGGGATATTTGTCTTCTTGGTGTAACAGGACAAGTATGTGGTAAGATTCTTATTAACAGCGTCAGGGAAATAACAGAGGAATTAGTTGGAGAAGAACACGGAGGTTTTTGGAAGGGAAGAGGCTGTGTAGATCAGATATTCATTCTTAGATCTTTAGTGGAAAAGTTTCTAGACAAGGGAAAGATTTGGCGAAAGCATATGACAGGGTGGATAGACAAGGACTGTGGAAAGTATTAGGAATATATGGAGTAGATGGTAAAATATTGAAGGCCGTGAAGAGTATGTATAAGGGTGCTAAGGCTGCACTGCTTTAGGATAGTGAACTGAGTGAATTTTTCTATTTGAAGCTTGGAATGAAACAAGGATGTGTTATGTCACCATGGTTGTTCAATCTGTATGTGGATGGGGTCATAAAATACATACAAGGTAGGGCAGTGGATGTTGGAGCAGCCGTAATGAGAGAGGGCAGTGTTTGGAAACTACCTTTATTATTCTTTGCAGATGGTTATGTCTTGTTAAGTGAAGATGAAGGGGAGCTGCAAGGCTTGCTGGATGAGTATGGGAGAGTGTATGAAATGGAATCTAAACGTGAGTGTAAGGAAGAGTAAGTTATGGTCTTCGAGGGAAGTGAAGTCAGTGAATGTACAGTGAGGTTGGATGAGAAAGAAATAGAAAATATGAGTGTGTTTAAGTACTTGGATAGTGTGATGAGTAAGGATGGAAGTTAAGAGGGTGAAGTGCTTGAAAGGGTGCAGCAAGGAAGGAAGGTTGCTGGTTCCTTGAAAGCAGGGATAAGAAACACGGAAGTAAGCATGTAAGTGAAAAGTTACTACATGACAGTATTTTGATACCAACTCTAATGTATGGAAGTGAAGCTTGGACCTTGTTGGAGGGACAGAAGTCAAGAGTGTGAGCAGTGGAAATGAGTTATTTGAGAGAAGCAAGTGGAGTCGCATGGAGAGATAAACTGACAAATGAGGGAGTGAAACAGTGTTGTGGTTTGGCTGTGGATGTGATTGGAATCTTTAGGAGAAAGACACTGAGGTGGTTTGGCAATGTGGAGAGGATGATGAGTGAGAGATTGACGAGGAGAGTGAGTGAGGTGGAGGGGGGAAAGGAGAAGGGAAGGCCAAGATGAGATGGAAGGAAGGAGTGGAGAGGTATACGAGAGAGGGGAGTGTGAGTTGGGAGGACAATGAAATGGTGGGGGATAGGGAGACATAGAGGCGATTTGTTTGTGGCCACCCCTTACGTAATTCGGGCGACTGGCGATATATCTACCTATCTATCTATCTATCTATCTATATATATATATATATATATATATATATATATATATATATATATATATATATATATATATATATATATATATATATATATATATATATATATATATATATATATATATATATATATACACATATAAAAGGTCTATGTATTGTTGTGTGCGAGAGATGGAAAGAGAATAATTATACAATAGTACTGATCAGTTGGTTCAACGATTGTGTGAGTAAGATTGAAAGTAGGATTATAAACGTGGGCGATTGCGTGTGTGTATGCGCCAATGCAAGATCTTGCAAACAGAGTGAAAGAAGAGTTCTGGGTAAATGTGGAAGCATGCATGGAATAGTTTGAGACGAGTAAGAGAGTGGTTTTGATTGGAGAAATAAATGGAAAAGTAGGGAATATGAAAGTGGATGGAGTAGTTGGTGACTGGGATGTGCCTGCAGAAGTGGATGAGAATGGCAGAGTTCTGGTGAACATTTGTGCACAGAGGAGGTTGGTGATAGCCACTACCCTCTTTATACACAAAATGATCCACAGATATATGTGGCTAGTCATGAGAAGGATGGGTAATGAACTGAATGAATGACAGGCAATAATTTAGTGTGTGTGTGTGTGTGTGTGTGTGTGTGTGTGTGTGTGTGTGTGTGTGTGTGTGTGTGTGTGTGTGTGTGTGTGTGTGTGTGTGTGTGTGGAGGAGCGAATGAAATGTTTGTAATGGATAGAAGAGCGTACAGAGGTTTGGGGAGTGGACTTTCAGACCACTGCTTCATACTGGTCAATGTCAAGGTTCAAGCGCAATGGAGGAATGGAACGAGGGAAGGACAGGAGGAAGTAAACCTTGCAACGAGGGTAGAAAGGTATGAGGATGAAGAAGGAAAGGCAGAATATAAAAGAGGAATGGAGCAGTGATTGGGTAAATAAGATCTGGAGCAGATGGGGTATGTGGAAGGTGTGTTCAAGGTACTCATATTCACTGAAGTAATCGGTGAAGCTTGTGAGGTGGTATGTGAGATGAAGAGAAGATGTAAGGGGGTGCAAGGAACAGCATGGTGGAATGAAGAGGTGAGACAAGTAGCGGCACAAAAGATGAAAGCATATAGTAAGTGTATGGGAAGCAGGGGCGTGGAGGAAGTTGAGAGATGGAAGAAAGGGATATATGTAGAGCAGAAGAGAGAGGTGAAAAGATTAGTAAGAAAGTGGATGAGGAATATGGAAGGAGTTTGAGTGTAAAGTGAAAGGAATGTGAGAAAATGTTCTGGAAGGAGGTAAAGAGAGTTAGACAGGGTGATAGAGAAGTTGGTAGAGGAGTGAAAGAAAAAAATGATTGTTTGTGGAGAAAGGAGAAAAAGTGAGCAGATGGAGAGAAGACTTAACCCTTAACAGCTGGCTGATGTGTATGGAAGTCAGGTTTCAGGGCGCGGAGCATCGCCGTTTGACTTGATATACTGCACTCACCTTCCCACCACTGTTTGAGTAGAAGACCATTTTCTATGATACCAGGTAGGTAGGACCCCCAGGTACCCCACAGTTGCATAGTTCAGTCTGTACTCAGCAGTGGTAGCGTAAGGAGCCATGTCTTCTTCCTCATCATCGTCCAATTCCCTCCCACCATGAGAAGGGCTGATCGCATCACTGACCTCCGTGTAAGTTCAACCAGTAGTGCCAGGAAAAAGGGCTAAGTGATAGTGCCATTGGACGTACCCTTGACGGCACTGTATCCTCTCATACACTCAGCGAGAGAACTTCCTCAGAGGAGAGGAAGAGCTACCACGTGAGAGCGAGCTCTCTTGCCCTCCAACCCCTACTCTCTCTCCGATGCCAAAAATAGCTCTCCGACTTCTCCAGGAGGAAGGGACAGACTACAAGAGTGACGATTTCGGCGATGAGGAAATGATAGATGACCCAGGACATTGCGAAAAAGGCCATGGACCTGGTGGTCATCTGCAGAATAAATGCCACACAGCCGTTTCACCTACACTTTCGTCACCTACCCGTCGATATATCGTCCTCCAGCACTCCCCAACACCTCAGCCTACCACCTCAAGGCCTGAATCTCCACAACCAGGCCCTTTGGGAGTGGTAATTCCCATACGAGCCTCAAGTAGAGATGCACAGAGTCGAGCTTCTCCCCAGAAAAGTTCAGCATCAGGTGAGTCATCACCCACTTATTCCCCCACCTCCCCCACATCTCCCTCTTCTTCCCCACCATCCTTTACCCATGGGCGTGCATGTGGGCGTGCACGAGTGATGAAAAACGTCCTTCAACTGCCAGATAGCCGACTCTACCCCATGTGGGTAGAGTTGACACATTTTTGTGGGAGGATGGTGTCAGCTTTGACCTGTCTATGCTGGCGTTTAATGAGGAGTGTGTAGATGTGCAGGAGGATGAGCTTCCCCCCAGGGCCCTGGACTATTAGTAGTCTTTTCAAAGACTGCAATAATGCAGTACCTGGTGGATGAAATAAATTTCCACCAGGCCATGTGCGTGCATTGGCTGGACGTAGCTGCCAGCGAGAACAGGCACATGTGTGATTGGAGTAGACTGTAGCACCAGTCGAGCAGGGCAGTACTCCCAAGGTGGATGGAAAGCTGATGACAGGGAGAGCTGGAGCTCCTGTTTCATCAGCCCTCTGGACTAGGTCCCGACCATCCCTCTTTGCTGAACTTCTTCACTGTCTCAGTAACACAGAGAGTAGGCCAGCATGCTCTCCAATACAAGTTTCTCAAACTATCAACACCGAACTACATGCACAGTACACACTTCACTTCCTTTCCCAAAATTACAAAATCATGGCAGCACTACACGTGGCCTTGGAGTCCCCAGGGGGGGACCATAAATGTCCCCACCTTCCGCCCCTCTCCCGGTGATGACTCGAGCTGCCTGGTACCACTGTCTGACTCTCTTCTTCTTCATTTTTGCAACATTCGCAGCCTTACCTCTAACTTTCGCTATGTTGAGCACCACCTTTCCTTCTCAAAACCTCACCTTCTTTTTCTAACTGAGACTCGGCTGTCTGAGGCAACTGACAGCAAACCCTTTTCTGTATCCTCCTACTTTCTCTATACTCATTTCAAAGCCAAAGGTGGATGTTGCATATATGTACGCAACAACCTATCTTGTTCTCGTGTTCCTGAACTCGACTCTTCTGAATTCTCTACACTCTGGCTTCGGCTTTCCTGTCATTCTCTGACTAAATATATCTGTGCTGTTTACTTATCTCCTAATTCTATTGACAATCAAAAATTCTTTGACTATCTTACATCTACAATGGAACACATTCTTTCCATTTCTCCTTTCTCTGAAATCTCCATTCTAGGAGATTTCAATGTTCACCACCACCTTTGGCTCTCCTTTCCTTTCACTGATCCACCTGTTAAACTAGCCTACATCTGTTCTATCCTTAATGACCTAGAGCAGCTGGTACAGCACCCTACCTGTATCCCTGACCACCTTGGAGAGAGCTCCAACATCTTGACCTCTTCCTCACAACTAATCCTTCTGCATACACTGTCAATCTTTTCTTTCCATTGGGCTCCTCTGATCACAACCTTATCACCTGAACCTGTCCTATCGCTCCAGTACGGCCTGTGGACCCTCCAAAGAAACATCGTCTGTGGCACTTTGGAGCTGTGTATTGGGAGGCCCTTAGGCAGTACTTCTTTGATTTTCCCTGGAATGATTATTGCTTCCATGGTCTGGAGCCATCTGAGTGTGCCTTGCACATTACGAAGGTTATTCTCTTGGGCATGGAAGCATACATTCCTTTCTCATATCCTCTGACTAATGTAAGAAAGCCTTGGTTTAATAAAGCATCTTCTAATGCTGTCCGCAACAAGGAGAGGACCTATAAAAGGTACCATAACCAACCCACCCCTGAATCACATCTTTTATACGTTTCTGCCCGGAATCGTGCTAAGTCTGTTCTTCGCTCTGCTAAAAATAATTTCATCTGTAATAAATGCTCTCAACTCTCCAACTCAAATTCTCCCCGCTCATTCTGGCACCTTCCCAAAACCTTTCTAACAACTTTACCTTATCATCCTTCCCTCCTCTTTTCTACTCTGATGGCTCGTAGCTATTTCTTCTACTGATAAAGCAGATCTCTTCGCTCAGAATTTCTCTTCCAATTCCACCTTACACAGTGCCGGTGCTGTTCATCCATCACTTCCCCCCTCTGACTTCCTCATGGCTGACATTAAAATTTCATCAGCTAATGTATTTTCTGCCATCACTGGCCTCAATACTAACAAGGCATATGGGCCTGATGGAGTCCCTCCTGTTGTTCTCACGAACTGTGTTTCTGTCCATGTACCCTGCCTAGGCAAGCTCTTTCGCCTTTGTCTATCAACTTGTACCTTTCCTTCTTGCTGGAAGTTTGCCCTCAAAAGTTATCGAATCAAATCTTAATAGAACAATTTTAAAGCATCTTTCCTGTCACAACCTTCTTTCTGATCGTCAGTATGGGTTCCGTCAGGGACGCTCCACTGGCAATCTTCTCACCTACCTTTCAGACTCCTGGTCATCCTCCTTTCGGGACTTTGGCGAAAGCTTTGCCATTGCACTTGACATCTCTAAGGCTTTCGATCGAGTCTGGCACAAATCTTTAATTTCCAAACTGCCCTCTTACGGTTTCTATCCTTCTATCTGGGTCAACATCTCTAGCTTCCTTTCTGGTCGTTCTGTAGCCGCTGTTGTAGACGGCCATCGTTCTTCTCCTAGATCTATCAACAGTGGTGTTCCTCAGGGCTCTGTCTTATCACCAACTCTCTTCCTTTTATTCATCAATGACCTTCTAAGCTGTACATCTAACCCTATCCACTCTTATGCTGATGACTGGGGTAAAAATAATCTGGTTGTGTTTAGTGCATCAAAGACTCAGTTTTTACACCTATCAACCCGACAAAGTCTTTCACAGGTATACCCACTAATGTATAATAATATTCAACTTAATCCTGCATCATCCTTGAACATGCTTGTGGTTTCATTTGCTTGGGACTTATCTTGGAAAGATCATATTACATCTCTTGTAAAATCTGCTTCCAAGAGATTGGGTGTGCTAAGCCGACTCCGTTCCTTCTTTACCCTTGCACAATTGTTGACTCTATACGAAGCACCCGTCTAGCAGCAAACTCTCATCCCTTTTCTGTCCAACTCTCTAATGCAAGAGTTAACCGTTTCTCCCAGTCCTTCCTTTATGCAACAGATCAACTCTGGAACTGTCTCCCTCTGACTATATTTCCTGCTTCCTATGATCTCCAGTCTTTCAAATGCAATATGTCCAGGCATCTCGAAATGATCAGATCTTGAATTTGGCTCTTTCTTGTATTTTGTTTTTCTCTTGGAAGGAACAATTATTACAAGCTCGCGGCCTTTGGGTCTTTCTTCCTAGTATAAAAAAAAAGAAAAAAAAAAGATGTTTGTGTGGCTCTCCCTGACCATGTTGATGGCGCACGTTAGAAAACATGTGCTCCACGACAATTGGTCGGTGGATGAACTTGTGGGCACACCTGTCTTTGGCAGGTACATGGCCTGTGATAGGTACCTGGCCATCCTGAGGTTCCTGTACCTCAACCGAAATTATGGGCCTGCACCAAACGACAGGTTATGAAAAATAAGACCAATCATTACCATGCTGAAGGAGTCATTTTCCAGGGTTTTCTGTCCTTTCCAGAAAGAGGTTATTGACGAGTCATTGGTGTTAATCAGGGCCAGGTTGGCATTTATTCAGTATGTGATGTCAAAGCGTCACAGATTTGGCCTCAAATTCTTTATGCTCTGTAAAACTGGATATGTATTGGATGTGATAGTTTATTTGGCCACAGATGTTGATTCACGATGATCCTCATGGGTTCTCTGCATCAATATTGAAAGTACTGATGGAAAGATATTTCATCAGGCACCGCATCTTGTATACTGAAAATTGTTACACAGCCCCGACGTTGACAGTGTATATACTTGACTAAGGTACTGGGTCCCGTGGAACTATTAGGGCCAAAAGAAATAATTTTCCAGTATTTCTGGCAAATACTGAGAAAGGAGCCCTTCTGACTATGAAATGTGGAAACATGTTAGCCCTTCTCTGGCATGACAAAAGAAGGGTTAACATGTTGTCTACGGTTCATAAAGGTGTGTTAGGGGAAACTGGTAAAACAGACTACAGGACCAGGGAACCCGTGGTAAAGCCAGATGCAGTCAACGATTACAATATCAACATGCGGATGCTTGATAAATCAGACATGGAAACTGGTGAGGTCGATTGCCTACGTAAGTCCTGCAGGTGGTAAAAGAAAGCATTCTTACACCTTGATATCGCTGTCCTGAACAGTTTCATACTGTTCAAGGAGCTTGTCAGGAAACCTCTCTCTGAACGAGAGTTTGAGAGAGACCTGGCACGCGAACTCTTTGAGCAATATTGAACTGCTCAGGTGACAGGTGCTAGGTGGGGGACAGCGGCTCCAGCGGACAGGCTTAGCGGTGCTGAGTGTTTCTGGTGGCACAAGCTGGTGGAGATTGGGAGAACCACAGCAGGTCATCTGGCATAAAGGCGGTGCCATGTCTGTCACACAACCGAACGCTGTCCACCAGCACAAAAAGGGACCTCATACCAATGTGCAGTGCAAGGTCCCCCTATGCCCTGAATGTTTCTCAGAGTATCACTCCGAGCGTGAATACTGAGCAGGTGTGTGGGAAAGTGTAAATAGTGTACAGCAAAGCACAAGTTTGTGTTTTTTCCATAAATGAGTGAAATGTGTGATACAAGTGATTTATAGTAAGTGCTATGATATAAATCTTTTGTAATAAGTTTTACAAGTGTATATAAGTGATTTATAATAAGTGCTATGATATGTCTTTTATAATTATACAGTAGAAGTGCAATACAGAAATTGATACTGTTTATTGGGTATTGGTAAGAAAAATTTTGGAATTACCTTGAGTTAGCCTGTAACCTGAAAGAAAACCGCTTGTGAGCGGGCCAAAAAGAAAAATAACTATAAGAAAATTATTTCACTCGATACTCAGGAAAAGTGTGATGAATATGAGCATCAGTGTATCCTACCTGATACCTTAAAGAAAACCACTTGTGAGCAGGCCAGAAAGAAAATTACTTGCTTCGCTATAACTAAATTATTTCTCTCAGTACTCAGGCGAATTGTGCCAAATATGAGCATCAGGGTATTTGTGATATGAAGTACCATAATGTAAGCTGTGTAAGACATTTATATGATTTTTACTATACTGTAACCCTGATTAGTACAAAGCAGTCTGAATTATAGTACAAATAATTACCCCATACTCTACGATAATGTGTGAAAGAGCAACAGCATTTACTTGTCGAAGTGTAATAACCCGTAATCGTGATGTGCAATTGTAAGTGTCACAGGAAAGGGAAAATATTATTATTTACGGGAGAAGTGGGTACAGAAAAACAAAGCGAAATTTCCTTTCCCACACACCTACGGGGCAAAGTGGCATGATGGAAAGGCGGTAAACCTTTGGGTGAGCCACATGGACAGAGTGATGACTAATTTTAACGGCAGTGAGTAAGGAGAGTAGAAGCATTTATGGACAAATTTGAGAGGAGCGAGAGTGCTTTTGATTGGAGACATGAATGGCAAAGTTGGGAATGTACGAGTGGATGGAGTGATTGGTCAGTGGGGTGTGCCAGATGAAGTAGATGGGAATGGTAGTGCTTTTGTGGACATCTGTGCTGGTAAGAGGTTGGCAATAGCTAACACCTACTTTCGGCATAAGATGATCCACCGGTATACATGGAGAGTAGCCTAATGAGGAGGATGGATGGTGAACTTGTTGAACGAAAGGCAATGATAGACTACGTGTCTATGGATGAGCGAATGAGATGACAAGTGTTGGATGCAAGAGTGTGGAGAGGGTGGGGGAATGGAGTCTCGGACCATCACTTAATGATGGCCAAGGTAAAGCTGCAAAGAAAATGGTTGAAGACACGAAGGGGAAGACAGGAGGAAACAGCTCCTGTGAGAAGACTGGAGAATTTGCAAGATAATGAGAAAATGGCAGAGTATAAGAGCATAGTGGAAGAAACATTGGGAAGGTATGAGCTAGAGCAGATGGAATGGGTGGAAGATGTATCTAAGATATTCTCGGAAGAGATAGGTGCAGCGTGTGAGGTGGTTTGTGGAGTGAGGAGATGCAGGGGTGTGCAAGGGACAGCATGGTGGAATGATGAGGTGAAACGAGCTGTGGAACAAAAGAAGAAGGCATATAGTGAAAGGTTAGCGAGTAGAGGTAGGGGAGAAGATGAGAGAGAGAAGAGAGAGGTATATGGGAGCAGGAGAAGGGAGGTGAAGAGACTGGTGAAGGAGAGTAAGAAGAAAGTGGATGAAGAGTTTGGGAGGAATCTGAGTGTAAAATGGAGGGAGAGTAAGAAATTGTTTTGGAAGGAGGTAAAGAAAATAAGGCAGTGTGAAAGGGGAAAGAGTAGGGGAGTGAAAGATAGGAATAATGGATTGCTGGTGGAGAAGAGAGAGAAATTGAGGAGATGGAAGGAGCACTTTGAGGATTTGTTGAATGTAGAGAGTTAGAGCAATGCGAGTATAAGTGGTTGGGGAATGGCTTGGAGAAGAAGAGATGAGAGGAGGGAGGAAGAGATCAGTAGGGCGGAAGTAGTGGAAGCAATGAAGAAGATCAAGATGGGAAAGGCCCCAGGAATTGATGGAATGTGTGGTGAAATGCTGATGTAAGTGGGTGAGATTGTTGTGGAGTGGATATGGAAGTTGTATAGATTGGCTTGGGAAGAGGGAAGGGTTCCAAAGGACTGGAAATCAGGTATAATTGTTCCTTTATACAAAGGAAAAGGGAAGAGAGAAGAATGTGGTAACCATAAGGGTATTTGCCTTCTTAGTGTGACCGAAAAAATATATGGTGGAATACTCATTGATAGGGTTAGGCATATGACAGAGGAGCTAGTTGGAGAAGAACAAGGGGGATTTAGGAACGGAAAATGGTGTGTAGATCAGGTATTTGTTCTAAGATGTTTAGTGGAGAAGTATCTAGAGAAGGGAAAGAAAGTGTATGCTGCCTTCATGGACTTGGAGAAAGCTTATGACAGAATAGATAGGCAAGGTATGTGGAAGGTATTAAGAATATATGAAGTGGAGGTGAAATTGATGAGTGCTGTGATGAGTATGTACGACGGAGCTAGGGCTAAGATGCGAGTGGGTGGTGAGCTGAGTGAGTTCCTTGATCTCAATGTGGGACTGAAACAGGGTTGTGTGATGTCTCCGTGGCTGTTTAATATAAACATGAATGGGGTTGTAAAGGAGGTGTAAGGTAGGGCAGTGGATGTGGGGGTGGCTCTAATGAATGAGGGTGAGATTTGGAAGATTCCGGTGTTGCTGTTTGTTGATGATACAGTATTGTTGAGTGAAGATGAATGGGAGTTGCAAGGTTTGGTGAATGAATTTGGGACAGTGTGTAGGAGGAGGAATCTGAAATTTAATGTAAACAAAAGTAAAGTTATGATGTTTGAGAAGAATGAAGTCACAGAATGTACTGTGAGGTTGAATGGTGAGGATATGGAGAATGTGAGTGCATTCAAGTACTTGGGTAGTGTGATGAGTAAGGATGGAACTTTGGGGGATGAAGTGCGTGAAAGGGTACAGCAGGGAAGGAAGGTTGTTGGTTCACTGAAAGCAGTGATGAGAAATAGGGAGGTGAGTATGGAATTTAAGAAGTCACTGCATGATAGTATTGTCATCCCTACCCTGACGTATGGAAGCGAGGCGTGGACCTTGCAAGAGGGGAACAAGTCAAGAGTGAGAGAAGTGGAAATGAGTTACTTGAGAGGAGCATGTGGAGTGACATGGAGGGACAGGTCGACGAATGAAGAAGTGAAGGAACGCTGTGGGGTGGATGTGGATGTGGTTGAGAAGATTAGGAGAAATACACTGAGGTGGTTTGGACATGTGGAGAGAATGGAGAATGAAAGACTGACTAAGAGGGTGTATGTAGGTGAGGTGGAGGGAGGGAGAGGGAGGAGTAGACCGAGGATGAGGTGGAGGGATGGAGTGTTGAGAGTTATACGAGGGAGGGGGGGGTGAGTTGGGGGGAGGGTAGTCAAATGGTGGGTGACAGAGCGACTTGGAGGCGTTTTGTCTGCGGCCACCCCTTGCGGGAATAGGGCCCGGGCTATAGATAGATAGATAGAGTAAGGAGAAGGAGGAAAACGATCGGAATCTTCCACATTCCATTCAAGGACACACGGCCAGTAGTGCGCCGTTGGAGCCTCCTGCCAAAATGTGAAAAACCACTCGTCTTCAACTCATCCTTACTCATCGAAGGGACCACTAGAGACCTCGGGATACCCTCATTGGAAAGAGGAAGAGTTGATGAGTCCTATGAGCTCTTATTTGATTCTATAGATATTACAGTTTGGCAGATATTAGGGTTTCAACTAAGGGTATTTTCTCCATAAATCTCGGAAATACCCTGTAGGGAGGAGTGGGTGGAGGCCAGGAACCCCCGGCCGTTAAGGGTTAAGGAACTGTTAACCATGGAAAATGAAAGAAATGCACGTATAAGTGGCTGGGGAATGGCTGGGAGAAATAAGGAGGTGAGAATGGAGGAAGAGGTCAGTAGGATGGAGGTAGTGGAAGCAATGAAGAAAGTCAAAATGAGGGAAGCTCCAGGAATTGATGGAGTGTGTGGTGAAATGCTTAAGTATGGGGGAATGATAGTACTAGTTTGGATATGGAAAATGTACAGTCACCTCAAAAAGTATCGCACGGGTAGGGCACGATGATATCCGAAATGATCATTGTAACTCATGAATTCTCAGTAAGATTTATCTGTAATAATTTTGTTATACATAATTATAATAACAATACGGACTAGAAAATGTCACAGACCATGCACGGCATCCTTGAGAGAGCTTGTTTAACAGCTTCAGAAAAAATTGTTGTTCAGTTTCCAGTAGCCATCGTCTGGTGTCTCAAATTGCTTCGCATCAAGTGTGCACCAATACTTTTTGGTGTGAGTGTACAGAATGGCCTTGGAGGTAGGTAGAGTCCCAGAGGATTAGAAGTCATTTATAATTATTCCCCTGTACAGAAGGAAAAATGGAAAAAAAGAAGTGTCTGGTAATCATACGGTTATTTGTCTTCATAGTGTTATAGGAAAAGTATAAGATAGGATACTTATTGACAGAGTTAGGGAAAAATTAATTGGAGAAGAACAGAGAATCTTGAAGAAGGGAAGAGACTGTATACTGTAGATCAGACATTCATCCTTATGGGAAAGAGGGGAAGTATGAAGGAACAGCATGCCAGGAAACTTTATATATATATATATATATATATATATATATATATATATATATATATATATATATATATATATATATATATATAAAATACAGTATTTCACACCAGTGTTTTGCACCAGGTGGTTCCAGTTTTGGCAGGGGCGATTGCATCACTCTCTCCTCTCGCTTGTCAACTTGCACCTGCTGCCACTTACCCTAAAGCTCTCAGATAGTTACGTATGTGTCTGTCAATCTTGCTCACTTGGCAGTCTTACTGGAATTAGGAGCATACTGAAATTAAAAACGCATGAATAATGGGAAAAGCAAGAAATACAAGCCTTTATAAGTGCACACCTTTGCCAACACTATGCCGGGCAACTTAGATCACCACCAAAATTTAATCTACGCTTCCTTGACCCACTGACCCACATGTCCACAATTTCCATTGAAATCCATCAGTAACTCTTTATCAATTGTTTTGGACAAATAAAAAAAAAAAAATGGGTCCAAAACCGGGACTCCAACTGAGACCACCACAATTTTTCTATCAACTTTTTCCCTGTCCATGTCCAATATATCCATTAAATTTCATTGAATTCCATCAATAACTTATTGAGATGTCTTGTGGACAAATAAACAGACAAACAGGGCTGACTACATAGCCTCATCAAACGTCCGTTGGCGTAGGTATTAAACTAACAATACATTGCCACCGCTATGCCGGGAATCAAACAGAGACTTTATCATAAGTCAGGGAACTTCTCACTATAGCACGACCAGAAATAAGTTGTCTCATCTTGTTACATACTGTACTTTTAACCTGGCACAGAGCGAGTAATATACAGTTGATTGATTTTCTTTTCTTTTTTTTCCTGTTATGACAGGTTTGTCTTAACATCAGCTCGCCCGAGTTCCAGGAGTTCTCTTCCCTTCAGGCTCACACTCTGGGGCATGATTAAAAGTATGTAAGAAGGTGAGTGTCCTTTTATCCTGTCATGGTACAGTGGAAATTTGCCTGGTTCTCATCTAAGAGTCCCGGGTTCGATTCTTGGCATAGTAGTGACTATACAGGTAATATTTAGCATAAAACTGCATGTAGCAAAGAGTAAACGCATGGTGCAATATATATGCGATCTAATTGTGATACTTGTTTTAACTGAAGTAGTAGTCCCGTAATTGTTTTTGCTGCAACCCCAGACTCATTCAAACGAGAATGGGGTAGATTGCACACTAAATGTATCTTTTCCTACAGTTCAACATCCTCCCTTTAGATGATAGGGATCACTTTCACGAGCGTGTGTATAAACAAGCATCAGAGCCACAAGGCTATGTCGGTGACACCACAAGGAAACATCCCTCATCATCACCACTTGAATTAGCAACACAACTTTATAGTGAATGGATTTGCGGAGCTGACACGATAATTCTACAAATAGTACGCACATTAAATAATTCGTGTAATAAAAATAATGTGTCTTGTCTATCTTACCAGCTTCATCTGTCTTTACAGAAAGTATTAAACGTTGCATAATCACCAGGAAAACATCTGCACGAGGTATGAGAATGAAGTTCCTTATACATTGCGATGTACCGTACCCTGATAAGTCATAGCTCTAATAATTATTTTGAAAAAGTCGAAACATTCTCATGTTGGCAAGAAAGACAGCTCGTTGAATGATCCTAAGCAAGAGTTAAATGTTCCCAGTATGATGGTACTTTATTTGACTTGTTAAACACTCTGATGATTATATTCAGGTCATAAGGGATTCGTTTCTGCAGAAGTTAACAGATTTTTTTTTTCCATTTCATTAATATGAGACCACTCCAGCTACATAAACGAATCAGACGGTTATCAGTAACAGTATTTAATGACATCTTATTGAAGTTTTTCTTTTACCCTTCCTTTAGCATCTTATTACGATTGAATATTAGAGTAAAGCAGAGAGTGACGAGTTGCAGTTCTTTACCGTATTACCTCTTCCATGTGTATGGATAAAGCAACAGTATTTCAGATACTGTATTATACGGAGAGGTAGCTATTTTACGTCAATGGAGGGAATTTCAGCCTCTTTGAGATTCGAATCAATTTTCAAAATCATGAAAAGGACTCCAGCTAGAGTTGTCATCCCGACTGATGCCGTAAAACAAACAAACAAACAAACAAAAAATGTCTAAGATTATGTGCATTTAAGCAAAACACACACACACACACACACTAGATATATATATATATATATATATATATATATATATATATATTGCCAGACGCCTCAATCCCGTTTGGGGTGGCCACAAACAAATCGCCTCCAAGTCGCCCTGTCCCCCGCCATTTCACTGCCCTGCTCCCAACTCACACACCCCTCTCTCATATACCTCTCCACCCCATCCCTCCATCTCATCCTCGGTCTCCCCCTCCCTCTTCCAACCTCCACCTTACTCATATACACTCTCTTCGTCAGTCTTTCACCCTCCATCCTCTCCACATGGCCAAACCACCTCAGTGTGTTCCTCACAACGCTTCCTATCACATCCACATCCACACCACAACGCTCCTTTATATCCTCATTCGTCAGCCTGTCTCTCCACGTGACTCCACAGGCTACTCTTAAATAACTCATTTCCACTGCTCTCACTCTTGACTTGTGTCCTTCCAACAATGTCCAAGCTTCACTTCCGTATGTTAGAGTTGGTATCACAATACTGTCATGTAGTAACTTTTTTACTTCCATGCTCACTTCCCTGTTTCTTATCACTGCTTTCAAGGAACTAGCAACCTTTCTTCCCTGCTGTACCCTTTCAAGCACTTCACCCTCCAAACCTCCATCCTTACTCATCACACTACCCAAATACTTAAACGTACTCACATTATCCAATTCCTCACCATCCAACCTCGCTGTACATTCACTGACTTCACCTCTCTCAAAGACCATCACTTTACTCTTCCCTACATTCACCTTTAGGTTCCGTTTCTTACACACTCTCCCAAACTCATCCACCAAGCCTTGCAGCTCCCCTTCGTCTTCACTCAACAACACAGTATCATCTGCAAACAACAGTACAGGGAGTTTCCAAACACTGTCCTCTCTCACCAGGGCCACTCCAACATCCACTACCCTACCTTGTACCTCTTTTATTACCCCATCCATGTACAGATTGAACAACCATGGAGACATGACACATCCCTGTTTCAAACCAACTTTCAAAGAGAAAAATTCACTTAGTTCACCATCCACACGCACTGCAGCCTTCGCACCATCGTACATACTCTTCACAGCATTCAACAACTTCCCATCTACTCCATATATTCTTAACACTTTCCACAATCCTTGTCTATCCACCCTGTCATATGCTTTCTCCAAATCCATGAAAGCCGCATACAACTTCTTTCCCTTCTCTAGAAACTTTTCCACTAAAGATCTAAGAATGAAACCTGATCTACACAACCTCTTCCCTTCCTAAAGCCTCCCTGTTCTTCTCCAACTAATTTCTCTGTTCTTTCTCTAACTCTGTCTATAAGTATCCTACCATACACTTTTCCTATTATAATAAGAAGACAAATGCCCCTATGATTACCACACACTTCTTTTTCCCCTTTTCCTTTGTACAAGGGAATAATTATACCTGACTTCCAATCCTCCGGGACTCTACCTTCCTCCCAGGGCAATCTGCACATCTTCCACATCCATTCTACTGCTATCTCTCCCCCATGCTTCAGCATTTCACCACACACTCCATCAATTCCTGGGGCTTTCCCCGATTTAACTTTCTTCATTGCTTCCACAACTTCTATCCTACTGATTTCTTCCTGTCTTCTCACCTCCCTAGTTCTCCCAGCCATTCCCCAGCCACTTATACTCGCATTGCTTCCATCCTTTACGTTCAACAATTCCTTAAAGAGTTCTCTCCATCTGCTCACTTTTTCTCCCTTCTCCACTAGTAATCTACCATTTTTATCTTTCACTCCCCTGCTAACTTCACTTCCACCCTGTCTTACTCTTTTCACTTTTCTCCAGAACATTTTCTTACAGTCCCTCCACTTTACACTCAAATTCCTTCCAAATTCCTCATCCACTTTCTTCTTACTCTCTCTTACTAATCTTTTCACCTCTCTCTTCCTTTCCACATATAACTCTCTCTTCCGCCTCTCAACTTCTTCCACGCCCCTATTTCTCATCCATTCATTGTATGCTTTCTTCTTTTGTGCCACTGCCTGTTTCACCTCTTCAGTCCACCACGCTGTTCCTTGCACCCCCCTCCGTCTTCTCTTCCTTCCACACACCACATCACATGCTGCACATATTTCTTCTGTAAATATCTTACACACACCTTCCACGTCTCCCATCTGCTCCAATTCATATTTGCCCAATCGTTCCTCCACTTCTCTCTTATACTCCGCCTTTTTCTCATCCTCTTCTAACCTTTCCACTCTCCTTGCAACTACTCCTTCCTCTCGTCTTTCCCTTCTTCTATTCCTCCATCTTACTTGCATCCTAATTCTGGCCACGACCAAGTAGTGGTCAGAAAGTCCACTCCCCCAACCTCTATACACTCTTGCATCCTTTACACATCTTCGCATCCTTTCATCCACACACACATACTCAATCATTGCCTTCCTTTCATTCAGTTCACCACCCACCCTTCTCATCACTCGCCATGTATACCTGTGGATCATTTTATGCCTGAAGAGGGTATTGGCTATTACCAACCCCCTCCCAGCACAAATGTATTGGTGGTAGTTGGTGGTGACCATCATCCACTCAACTGATGTAGTGCTGCCTACTTCTTCCTTAGCCTTTTTCATTCTTTTTCTGTGCCTCCCCTCCTCTCTTCCTATATATCCCATCTTTCCTGTCACTTCTTATTGCTCTTCTTTCCTTTACATGTGGCTTTACATTGAGTGACAAGCCAAATAGTTTCCTGTAAGCCAAGAAACCATTTACAACGCTGGGTGGTAACCATATAACTAACCCATACGTGCTTCCTACGTGTCAAGAAATGGGTTGGTGGAGGGTTAGTGCACCTCCCCATAAAACCAATAACTCAAAGTCAATGGCCACCCCTTGCGGGATAGCCACAAAGAAATAGCCTTCATGTCGCCCTGTCCGCCGCCATTTCACTGCCCTGCTCCCTGCTCGCATCCCCCATTCTCATGTACCTCTCCACTCCTTCCCTCCATCTCTTCCTTGGCCTCCCCTTTCCTTTTCCCCCCCCCTCAACATCACTCACTTACATTCTCCTCGTCAGTCTCCCACTCTACATTATCTCCACATGGCCAAACCTCCTCAGTGTGTTTCTCCTAAAGTTTCCTATCACATCCACAGCCACACCACAACGCTTCTTCACTTCCTCAATTGTCAGTCAGTATCTGCATGCGACTCCATATGCTCCACTCAAATAACTCGATTCCACTGCTCTCACCTTTGACTTTTGTCCCTCCAACTAGGTCCAAGCTTCACTTCCATAAGTTACAGTTGGTATCACAATATTGTCATTTAGTAACCTTTATCACTTCCTTTCTCACTTCCCTGTTTCTTATCACTGATTTCAAGGAACCAGCAACCGTTCTTCCTTGCTGTACCCTTTAATGCACTTCACCCTCTAAACTTCCATCCTTACTCATCACACTTCCCAAGTACTTAAACGCATTCATATTTTTCATTTCCTCCTCATCCAGCCTCATTGTACATTCAAAGACTTCGTTTCTCTCGAAGACCATAACCTTACTTTTCCCCACATTCACCTTTGGGTTCAGTTTCTTACACACTCTCCCAAACTCATCTACCAAGCCTTGCAGCACCCTTTCGTCTTCACTTAACAACACAGTACCATATGCAAACAACAGTTCATGGCGTTTCCAAACACTGCCCTCTGTCGTTGCATCTCTTTATTAACCCCATCCATGTACAGAGTGAACAACCCTGGAGACATGACACATCCCTGTTTCAATCCAACCTTCAAATAGAAAAATTCATTCACTTCACTATCCACACGCACTGCAGCCTCATGAATACTTTTCACGGCATTCAGCAACTTCTTATCTGCTGCAAATATTGTTAATACTTTCCACAGTCCATGTCTATCCGCCCTGTCATATTCTTTCTTCAAATTCATGAAGGCTGCATACAACTTCTTTCCCTTCCTTAGAAACTTGTCCACTAAAGATCTAAGAATGAAGATTTGAGCTCTGTGACCTACAACACCACATTGCTACACTTTTCTGTGCCCACAGAAGTTAACTTCCCAGAGCACAGACTTTACTTTCACTCACATGCATAATCACGCCATGTTTTCTTTCCTTTGCTACGTTATCCTTGGCGAGTGAGATACTGCACTGTTATGCCCAACTGATGGCCTTACTTACGTATTTATCGGGATCGTCGTACTCGCCAGCATCAATAGTTACAGTATACTGGCTGGAGAACATTTCTATGAATTAATTTATGGCCGTAAACACAGCAGATTCTCCAAAAGCAGGCCTAATACTTGCAACACGATTAGCTAGTTTTACTTTTCACAACCTGTAATCAGCGATACACTTGCCCAGATTACGTCTCGTTCGTATCAATGCTCTATGAGCAGGTTGGAATGCTGTCTTAGAGGAGTAAAGTTTCAGGAGAGTAGACTAAATATCCTCCCAGCTACCATTCACCTCACGTATAAATTGTTCAGTTCAGTCATGAGCACCACCTAGTGTGTATTCCCTAGCTAAACCGGACCCACCGAGTGTAGTCCACCTAGATCCAGTCTCCTTGCTCTTATTTCCTTTATCCATGTGTTAACATTAGGCTCGAGAATTATGCATGGGTACTCATCTCGTGCTGTTAGTTTACTGGCCGAGAAATATGCTAAGCCCTTCATCTTGTGGTCAGTGTCTTTCTGATTGTCAGCAATTGCTTGAGAGAGTAGATCAGAATGGAAAGCAATGTCTGCCACAATTTGATCTGGTTATGCTTCCATCATTTCTGCTGATACTTCAGAATCTAAATCTGTTGGTGTATATTCTAATTGGAAGGTAACAGTCTCTTCGTCTCAGCTAGTTTCACTACTAGATTCTATAAAATATATATATATTTTTGGGGATTCTCAGGTGTGGAACTGCTTAATGACATAAAAAAAAATATTGAGGCCTAAAATATCCACTGAAACTGCCACCACTGTTGTGTCTTACACTCCCTCTGTAATCAGTTACATGTTTCACATTTCTCTTTAACCCGTCACGTCCCGAGGTTTTCCGCACCTCCGACATCCCCCAATCACGAGGTATTTTCGATTTTTTTTTTTTTTTTTTGGCTAAAACCTCCGCTTTTGGTGAGAAACATCGAAAATTCATAGAGATTTCGCTCACCTGAGGTTTAAAATACTCAATCCAGGTAGGAGTTCCTCCTTACCTGACTGGGTTTTCTAACATGCTGGCACCAAATAAAACGAGTTCTATGGGAGGGTAACTATTTCACACAACTCATAAACGGTATTTATTTATTTACTTGTACGAATTTATATGTAGTATGAGAGTATATTGGTTTTCAAGCAGTAATATAGGCATTATAAACATTGTTTCACTCACTAACTAATCACCATACCTGACCTTTTTTTGCCACATTACCTGATCATTATTTCTGACTGTTTCTTCTTCTAATGCTATGTAAACTGTCTTCCACATTGTCATTGATTGGGGAATCACTCTGGCCCTGAATATCTTTACTGGCCAGGTCACTGGTAACAGGTGAATTGCTGAGACAATGGCATGAGGGGGGGAGGGGGGAGGTTATGCGGTGTAAGGCATTGTCCCTGCTTGGCATCTTGTAGAGGAATAGAGGAAGGTGTCCCGTGTATACATAGGAAAAATCACGCGCAAAAATTGAAAATTGTGCAAATTAGGGACCTTGCAATTGCACGACATACCGGTACGTCGCCGGGACTGGCAAATGCAAATCGTTGCAACATACCCATACGTCGATGGGACAGGGCAGGTTAAGGGGCACGATATATTACTGCTATTTCCCAAGATAGGTAGCGTGAGAACAATGGAACTAGGGAGTGTGGAGGCAAGTTCAAAGAAAATCTGTCACATTACTGTTAGGACAATGTGACACTGTGTATCGCCTTCTGTCCCAATTCCCTCCCTGACAACGAGGAAAACTGTTCCACACACTGAGGTTCCAAAACATACGTTTTCCGCTCTACTATTACTAACTTAGTACAAGACAGTTATATTGCTTTGGCAACACAAATGGAAACAAGTCACTCAATACATGGAGACTTAACTCAATTACCTATATTCACCAACCCTTAACTCTTAAACATCAGGCTGCTTTCCAATTCTACATCCGTGTGGGGCGGGTTATTTTGGAAAAAAATAAAGTGTTATGAAATCAGGCAAAACATGCACAAATGGATCAGAACAGCTGAAAAAAAAAAAAAAACGAATAATTCGATGTTGTTCGCTTCAAATTACGTGCGATCTGGGTCGTGGTGAGAGGAGAATCAGAGGGGTGGTGGCGCGTCAAGGTCACTCTCGGTGGCATGCGACTGAGAGCAGGCGGGCAGAGTCTTGTTGGTTGCTTTTATTTGCAACAGTAGACTAAGATATATTATTTTTACGTTGTGTACACTGTTCTGTCTCTTTATGGTGCACTTTGAACACCACACAAAAATTTGTCAGATCTTACGTCTGTACAACTATAATTTTACATATGTAAGCATTGTGTGCAACTGTTCATATTACCACAACTGTTCACACTTGTTTTCAGTGTGTGGTATTCTGTGAAGTAATCACTACAGAGACCCACACCCCATCCTGGTTTATAATAGGCCCGTGGAACGGAAATGCTTTCTGGAACGTTGACTGCCTTTTCTTTGATGGATGTTCCGGAAAGCTGACTGCCTTTTAGGCGTTAATGTATCAAAATGACTCACTTTTGAGTATCATATGTTTACTTGAGTTCTTGATCACTGCAAGAATCACCACTATAATTATTCCCACCACCAGGGACTAGCATTAATTGCTGCTGGATGTCATGTGGAAGTAGCATTTTTATTTACACATCAACATGTGAAATTCCCTTGTCTTGTATACTCACAATCTCCCCATCTTGGCTACTTCCACTCTCCAGACTCCTTGAGCTGTCCAAGGTCGTGTGGATGTCTGCTCCTCTCGGCAGAATTGTTGTGTCCCGAGACACTCCTAAATCAGTCCCATCTGCCAGCCACCTAAATCTGTACTCTCCTGTTCACCTTATGCCTCTGCTTATCTAGTTCCTGGAGCTTTGTCTTGCCCCTCTCTCGGACGGTCTAGCACTCTACCTGAATCACTGATATTAAAATTAATGATGCTTTTAGGTGTGCCTATCATGATCTCTTATATAAATCAATCATTCTCCTGAACAGTAAGGTCTCTCATAATCCTGCTTGTTAACTCCACACACCACAATGGATCCTTGGTTCTCCACAAGGGTCAGGCCAACGTTAAAAGGTCTCAAGAACTTCGTATATTTTATTGTCCTTGCCTATTTTTACTTCTTATTTTTTCCCCTTTTCTGCTATTTCCCTGGTCTTCCACCGTCTGTAAGCTTTCACTGCAGCTCATCATGCTTCCTGCATTTTTGTTCTATCTTTCTCATAATATCTTCTGTTAACAGGCTTTTAAGCCACTTTCACCAACTTGCGACACTCCATTTAAGCAGTTTTTTTTTTCCTATATATCGTTTTCTTCTTCTCAACTTTCTTCTCTTGTTTCTTTGTCGTCAGCTGATACCAAGTCGAGATTAATGGGTGTTTCAGATCGGCTGAAGTCGAGAGGAAGATTGTGTCCCATGTTTATCTGTTTTATAAACTCTTGCCCCACACGTGTTAACTTCGGCATGTTCGGGATCGGTAACATTTTGACTCTCCCGATATATATATATATATATATATATATATATATATATATATGTGTGTGTGTGTGTGTGTGTGTGGTGTGTGTGTGCGTGTGTGTGTGTGTGTGTGCGTGTTCCTACCTCTTACCTAATATTTACCTAATTGTATCTTTACAGGAATGAGTCAAGCTCGTACTGTCCCGTGTCTTAAACCATATTTATCGTACATATCCTTAAAGTTGTGAATTGTTTTGGCACACACTATTTCATTCGGTAGTGCATTCCACTGATCAATTGCTCTGTTTGGGAAACTAAATTTCCTCACGTCTTTATCACCTCTTTTCTTATGCACTTTTTTGCAGTGTCCTCTTGCTGATGCTTCTCCATATGTTAAGTAATCATTTATGTCTATTTTCTCCTTCCCTGATATGCATTTATATAGCATTATCATGTCTCCTCTTTTCCTTCTCTCCTGTAGTGTTGGTAGATTCAGTTTATTTAGTCTTCCTTCGTAGCTTAGATTCCTTAAGCTTGGTATCCATCTTGTAGCGGCCCTTTGAACTTTTTCAATCATGTCTATGTGTTTTTTTGAGATGGGGACTCCAGACTACTGATGCATACTCCAGGGTTGGTCTGATGAATGATGTTATTATCCTTCTTAGCATGTCTTCATTTATGTATGTCAATGCTATTCTCATATTTGCAAGCAGTGTATACATGTTCCGTATCTTCTCACTGATGTGGTCAGCCTGAGATAGTCTGTTAATGATAATCACACCAAGGTCCTTCTCTCTTTCTGATGTGTGTAGGGTTTTATTTTCTAACGTATAATCCCAATCAGGTCTTTTTCCACGTTTACCAAACTTGATTACATGACACTTGTCCACACTGTATTCCATTTGCCATATATTATTCCATTCATGAAGTTTATTTAATTCTTCTTGCAGCTCTTTACAAGAGTCTGTGTTAGTAATTCTCCTTTGTATTTTTGCATCATCTGCAAACATATTTACATACCTTTCATTTCCAGTGTTACTGTCTATATCATTTATATACACTAAAAACAAGATTGGTGCCAGCACTGAGCCCTGTGGTATTATACTAGTCACTTCTTTCCATGATGAGTAGTTTCCCCTTAGTACTGCTCTCATTTCTCTTTTTGTGAGAAAATCTTGCATCCAACCAAACAGTTTGCCTCGAATTCCTCCTTGATGGTACAGTTTCCATAAAAGTCTTTGGTGTGGTACTGTGTCAAATGCTTTCTTGAAATCTAAATAGATACTGTCCACCCATCCTTCTCTTTCCTGTATTGTGTCTGTTACTCTTGTCATAGGAGCTCAACACATTAGTAACACATGATTTTCCTTTTCTGAAACCAAACTGTCTTTCTGTTATCATATTGTGTTCTTCGAGATGATTTACCCAAGCTTTTCTTATAAGGTTTTCTAATACCTTGCTTACAACACTGGTCAATGATACTGGTCGGTAGTTGAGTGGATTTTGTCTATTCCCTTTCTTGAATAAGGGGACAATATTTGCTTTCTTCCAAATATCAGGTAGTTTACCTTGACTCAAGGATTTCTTGAAAATTAAAAATCATGGTTTACTTAACTCCTTTGCACATTCTCGTAGCACCCAACATGAAATTTCATCAGGACCATTTGCATTTCCTCTGTCTAATTTACTTAACTCCTCCTGTATTACTTTTTCTGATATTTGTATATCTGGTAGTATGTGTGGGCATGCATGTTCCACATAGTCCCTCTCAAAAATTTTTTCTTCTGTAAAAACTGATTGGAAATTCTTATTTAGTGCTTCACAAATATATTTCTCTTGTGTATAGGTGATTCCCTCGTCCGTAATGGATTGTATTATATCTTTTACTTTGGTTTTGCTTCTGATGTTGCTGTAAAACAGCTTTAGTTGATCACTACTTTTATTTATGATATCCTCCTCAAACTGTTTTTGGGCTTCCCTCCTTATTCTTGTATAGTCGTTTCTTGCCTGTTTGTAATTATTATATGCCCTTTCACTATTGTGTCTTCTGTATCTATTCCACAACAAATCTCTTCTTTCTTTTAATTTTTTACACTCTGTATTGAACCATTTCTGTATTTTCTTATCTGCTTTTTTGTGCTGTGGGATTTACTTCTGGACTCCTATTTCATAAAACTCACAGAATTTTTTATATACAGCATTTAAATCTTGTCCTCTAAGCTCATTTTCCCAATCAACTTCTAAGAAATACTTCTTTAGGTCATGATAATTTCCCTTTTTATAGTTTAGGCTCTTTTTGTAACTTTCATTGCTGTTAACTATGTCATATGCTATCCTGAAGTTGCAATTTAGTACTGCATGGTCGCTTTTGCCGAGTGGAGGGTGATATATTAAACTGTCAATATCATTTTCTTGCCTAGTAAATATGAGATCTAGCACTGTAGGTACATCGAGTCCTCTTTTGCTGGTGGTTTCCCTCACATGTTGCGTTAGGAAAAACTCTTGCACGAGATCCAGGAGCTTTTGATCCCAACAGCTTTCTTGGCTTATTATATCTAGAGTATTCCAATTTATATTTGTATTAAAATCTCCAGGTAGTATAATTCTTTCCGATTTCTCTTCCATTTTACGTAGTAATGCTTTTAAACTCTGAATTGTACTCTCTGCCAGGTCCTCATATTCGTCTCTTTCCCATGTGTTTGATTAGGGTGGCATGTACAAATTGGCTACAATTTCTTTCCCTTCAGATGTGTTGATCTCTACTGCAATCAGTTCTACTTGTGAGGGTATATCTAGTTTTATTTCATTGACTTCTAGATTTTTCTTAGTTAATATTATAATTCCTCCTCCCTTTTTTTAACTTTCTATCTCTTCTCCATATATTTTATTCCTCTAAGTTTTAGTATTTCATTTGATATTCTTGGTGTTAATTTTGTTTCAGTTAGGCATATTATATGTGGTTCATTTTCTCTGACATAATCATTCATCTCTAATAATTTAGATACCATTCCATCTACATATGATTACATCAACTTAATCATATTGTTTATATACTTGTCATGACATGGTTCTACTACCTTCCTCCTTTTTATTCCCTCCTGTTTATGTACCACTTTCGTACCTGCAATCCTATTACTTTGTAAAAAAATGTGTCCTTCTCTTCTTCTGATCTTCTCTCATCTTTTGTTTTTGCTTCCTCCCTTTTCTCTTTCAGTAATTCCAGTTCCTCTTGTGTTAAGCATCTTTTTATCCATACATTTTTGAACTCCTCTTTTTCCATAAGATTCTTTGCATTTTATAGTACCTCCTCCACGGTGTTTACACTCTGGAAAGTTACCTTTAGAGGTCTTGACTTGCTTTTCTCGTATTCCCCTAACCTTTTGTGTTCCTCTATGTATTTACTACAGATTTCCTCTGATACTTTTTTCAATAAGCTCATTACATTTGCCATCTCCTTTTTGTCTCTTGAGATCTTGTTTTTTACTTCTTCCTCTTCTATACCAGTGATTACTATAGATTTGTTAATATCTACTGAATCTCTGACTAACTTTGGATTGTTTTGGATTATTCTTTTCACTTCCTTTTTAATGCTTTTTTCTTCCACCCTTGTTTCTAAGTCTTTCTTTACTTTCACCATTTCAGCATACGTGGTGTGTTTGTGTGTGTGTGTGTGTGTGTGTGTGTGTGTGTGTGTGTGTGTGTGTGTGTGTGTGTGTGTATCTGTATTCGTGCAGGCATGGAGCAGGTTTCCTTGTACGCATACATTGTTGAAGACGACAGCATAATGCCAATTGTCAACATTCTTTCCCGAGTTCTCAGTTCTTCTAACAAGTTTTCCGGCTTGGGATGGATGTCCATACGCCAAGTGACTGAGGGTATTCATATTTATTAGTCGACGTTTCACATTCAAAGAGGCATCATCAGGACAATACTGGAAGCAAGTAAAATACATATACAGTATATAAGCAAACCAAATGATACTGAAGTTACATACGAGTATACATTAAATACAGCATTACATGATAGTGATAATTATTTTCACTAGTGATATAAATTTCGTTATGAATACTTACCACACTGACAAATGAATATACAAGTGAATGTACATATAATAAAAAGAGAGAATCATGAATAAACATGAACACAGTAATTATAAAGATACATATATGTGCTAGAATATAAGGACAAAATCTTGGCAAAAATTTATGCATTTATAGCAAACAGGAAAATGAACTATCTTGTGATTGTACTGTACACAAAATAATGAAAGAGAAGGGCATGAATAAGTATGAGTACAATAAATATACAAAGATACATGTAAATACTGAATCACAGGAGTAAAACTTCGTAAAAAGGGGTAACACCAGCTGAGAAGTTAACCTCAGTATAAAAATAATGCACAACAGTATGTTCCCTTCATGACTACTCAGGACCAACTAAGGGTGGGACGCTGGTACCAGGTGCGGTGAGGTCAGGTGCTATCTCAGATCAGACCTTATCCTGACAGGCCTCTCTAATCCTTTGACGTAAAGATAATGAAACGTGATATATTCTGTTGGGTGCATCGAACAATAATAACAATGAAAATTCACTTATGAGCACATGAGGTACAGTAGACCAATAAACATAAACATTAATATACTGGGAAACCTCTGAATCTGGTTATTATTCCTACCTTCAGACGATCTCCGATCCATTCTCAATGTGACTTATTTCTCTATGCTAAGCCAAACAGAAAGCCAAAAAAAAAAAAAAAAAAAAATCAAAATACTTATAACTAACGGGTGTTAAACAGAAAACAAGGGAAAAGCACTGCAAGTCATATAAACAAAGTGAAATGTGGTCAGTAGCGAGAAGAAAAAGTATAGCTAATATCAACGGTTCTTTTACATTGCCTCAATATATATCACTGACCTAATGATATATAACTAATCGAACTAGCAACATTCCAGGGGGAATATGTAGAATATCCTGATTAATTCGAAATTACAAACGTACTGTTTCTGTCAGGAAATTTTCTGTGAATGGTTGCTTGAGTGAAAAACTTCAGGGGCTCTTCCGTGCCATAACTACACGGCAGTTGTACTTCACTGGAGCAGACGAGCGTACATACTTTCCAACCCTAAAACGAGACAACTGACGAACATGCCTGCTACCAGGGCCATAAACATGCCCTGTAATAAAAAGAATAAATGTAGGATATTTGTGCATTTATATGTACAGTACATATATATATATATATATATATATATATATATATATATATATATATATATATATATATATATATATATATATATATATATATATATTACCAGACGCCTCAATCCCGTTTGGGGTGGCCACGAACAAATCGCCTCCAAGTCGCCCTGTCCCCCGCCATTTCACTGCTCTGCTCCCAACTCACATTCCCCTCTCTCATATACCTCTCCACCCCATCCCTCCATCTCATCCTCTGCCTCCCCCTCCCTCATCCCCCATCCACCTCACTCACATACACTCTCTTCGTCAGTCTTTCACCCTCCATCCTCTCCACATGGCCAAACCACCTCAGTGTGTTCCTCATAACGCTTCCTATCACATCCACATCCACACCACAACACACCTTTATATCCTCATTTGTCAGCCTGTCTCTCCACGTGACACCACAGGCTCCTCTTAAATAACTCATTTCCACTGCTCTCACTCTTGACTTGTGTCCTTCCAACAATGTCCAAGCTTCACTTCCGTACGTTAAAGTTGGTATCACAATACTGTCATGTAGTAACTTTTTCACTTCCATGCTCACTTCCCTGTTTCTTATCACTGCTTTCAAGGAACCAGCAACCTTTCTTCCCTGCTGTACCCTTTCAAGCACTTCACCCTCCAAACCTCCATCCTTACTCATCACACTACCCAAATACTTAAACGTACTCACATTTTCCAATTCCTCACCATCTAACCTCGCTGTACATTCACTAACTTCACCTCTCTCAAAGACCATCACTTTACTCTTCCCTACATTCACCTTTAGGTTCCGTTTCATACACACTCTCTCAAACTCATCCACCAAGCCTTGCAGCTCCCCTTCGTCTTCACTCAACAACACAGTATCATCTGCAAACAACAGTACAGGGAGTTTCCAAAAACTATCCTCTCTCACCAGGGCCACTCCAACATCCACTACCCTACCTTGTACCTCTTTTATTACCCCATCCATGTACAGATTGAATATATATATATATATATATATATATATATATATATATATATATATATATATATATATATATATATATATATATATATATATATAATATTAGCAGATACTTTTATTTTATGAGCTTAATTTTTAGTTTAAAAATGAATGGGGATTAATAATATATTAAGAAAAATTTGGCAGTACTATATGTTATTATACTTGAATACTGATCCACCAAATCAGGAATAATATCTTATTTCATTTCATCAGCCATTACAAGTTCATTGGTGAACAGAGGCCTCCCCCACCTTTCTCCACGAATTGCTTGACTGAGCTCATCTCTGCCATGTTTTCCTTGCAAACTTCTCTATCTCATCTCTCAACTTCCTGTCTGGCATTTTTCTGCAATGCTTGCTGTCTCTTGGAATCCAATTATTCAGTTGCTTGCTTCAAAGGTTATTCTTTTTTTCTTGCTACTTGACCAGCCCACCTCCATTTCTCTTTTATAACTTCTATAATGTCTTTGACTTTAGTCTGCTTTCTCACCCAAGGTGATTTTTTCTCTTGTCTCTTAAACATGTTCCCAACACTGACCTTTCGATTGTTCTTGGAGAACGGATCAGTTCATTTTCCATCGATTTTGTCGGCTTCCAGGTCTCATGACCGTACACCTTAGCGGGAATTATACATTCATTGTATACTTTATATTATTTTCATTTCATACATTATTGGCAAAATACTTTTCATGATATCTCTATGTTTACCTTAAGGTTTACATCCAGTTGTAACGTGTCTTTTTACTTCGCCATCGAAGACTTTCGTTAATTTCAGTATTTGCCCCAAGTAATTGTACTCATCAACTTATTCAAGAACTTCTTGGCTTATTCTGATGAAGCTCTTTGGTGTGTTTCCATTAAACACTAGTTTTACTGTGATCTCTCTCTCTCTCTCTCTCTCTCTCTCTCTTTATATTTGTGGTAGGTGGGGGCGTTCACCATCTACTCACTTGATGTAGTGCTGCTTTCGGGTGTTTGCCCTTTCCTCTCCTCCATCTTTCTTTGCATCCATCCTCTTCTGTCTTTCTTTCCTTCATTCTTTCCTCATTCTTCTGCCTGCGGGTGACTTTACACTTCCTCTTGTGTCTTTCTTTCCTTCATTCTTTCCTCTTCCTTCTGCCTGTGGGTGACTCTACACTGAGTGACAAGCCAAATGGTTTCCTGTACACCAGGATACTATATTCCTGTAGGCCAAGAAACCATTTACAACACTGGGTGGTAACCATATAACCAAACCATACGTGCTCCCTACGTGTCAACAAGTGGGTTGGTGGAGGGTTAGTGCCCCTCCCCATAAAACAACTAACTCAAAGTCAAATGGCCACCCCTTAAGGGGATTATGGCGTCTGGCAATATATATATATATATATATATATATATATATATATATATATATATATATATATATATATATATATATATATATATATAAGATTTAAAATCACAAAGGTGCCGTGTACTAGTGGAAAATTATTAATGTTGGTGAACATTAATTATAACAGTTTAGAAATATCAATCTGGACTGTCCAAACGAAAGTACACACACACACACACACACACACACACCCACACACACGCGCGCGCGCATATATATATATATATATATATATATATATATATATATATATATATATATATATATAATCATCATCATCATCATCAGCCGTTGAGGTCCATAGCAGGACCGGCCTATCCCTACCGAAGCAGAGACGATACGGCCAATGTATCTCTACCCAGTGTCTTAGGCTGTCTGGTAGAGACTGTATGTAGGGTGAGAAGTGCTTGTGAGTGTGACTGTAGTGTTGTAGTGGCTTTGGATGTGTGTGTAGTCTGTGAATCAAACGTAATCGGCCCGCATTAAGCCGAATGGGTGCAAACATACTATAGTCGCGGCGCGCGACTCTGAGGTTGTTATTATCGTGCTCTGGCAACTACCATTCAAAAGTGCGTCTGATTTCGTGTACAGTATAATATGAGACGCTTGTGATTCGTGTATAATATGTTCGTGTATAATGATATTCGTGTATACTATATTCGTGCATAATAATATGATTCGTGTATAATATGAAACGAAATCGGACGCACTTTTGAATGGTAAGTTGCCAAGATACGATAATTACAACCTCAGACTCGTGCGCCGCGACTATAGTATGCGACACTGGTTCAACCACAGCACCCCTTATGTCAGTGGCTTGGTGAACGCTTCCAAAAGTTTTTACATCGGCAGGAGGCGAACCTGCTTCCACCAGCGTGTGAGACACACACTCTACCATATATATATATATATATATATATATATATATATATATATATATATATATATATATATATATATATATATCTGAATCCTCAGTGGTAGAGTGTGCGTTTCATACACAGGTGAACCAGGGTTCGCGTCCCGCCAGGGTAATAACCTTTGGGAGTGTTCACCTGCCCACGCACTGCATTGGCGGACACAAGGAGTGCTGTGGTTGAACCAGTGTCGCTTAGTATAAAGTATGCTTGCATCCAGTCGGCTTGTGCGGGCTGATTACACTTGGTTCACAGACTACACACACATCCAAAGCCACTCCAACGTTACAGTTACACTTGTATATATATATAATATTTTTGTCGAGGTATTAAAGAGCACGCACGCTGTGTACTTTGAGGAGGGTTTTTAGAGGGAAAAAGGTCCACCGCTCAGCATATGAAGAATCAGTGGTGAGGGCAATGAGCAGAAAACGCACAGAGAAAACGCATTAGGTATTTTGGGAATTGTCATGGCATAAGAGCTCTTGTCAGAGAAAGCAGCCTCCAGCCGTTCCCAAATAGTTGCTTTCCACCAAATTATGCACCTGCTTCTGGATGCGTGCGCCAGTTCCACTGCTGATCAAAGACCTCCCCCAACATTTTAGACAAATTCAATGACTGAGCCAATCTCTACCACTTTTTGACTGCAAACTTCTCTATCTTGTCTCTATACCTCCTGTCTGACCTTTATCTGCTGCACTCACAATCCCTTGAAGTCCAGGCAGTCAACTCTTGCTCCATCGCTTATCCCTTATTGTTACTACATGACCTGCCAATCCTCCATTTCTGTTCCTTCATAATTTCTGTAAAGTCCTTCATGTAGTCAAGTCTCACAACTGTATATTATGTCTGTGATTATACATTTGCTAAATAAGTTTCGTTTCATACAAATTGCCAAACTACCTTTCATGATGTCCCTATGTTTTTTGAAAGCTTTCCATTAATTTGCAATGCGTCTTTTTATTTTACTATCACGCTCGTACGTTAGTTTTAGAGTCTGCCTCAAGTAATTGTGTTCCTCGACTTTTTCAAGAAATTCTTCACTTGTTACAATGACGCTTTTTGGTGTAATATGAATTAAACATTGATTCAATTTTATTCCAGTTCATCTTTAGCCCTACTTTGAGACTTTCTCTATTTAGATTATTAAACTTCTTGCAATGTCTCTGTTTCTGAGATTAGGAAAATATCAATGGCTCAGATCTTAAATGTTTTGGGTTTCTTCGATTTGTATTTACTCCATTGTTCTTCCAGTCCACCTTTCTGAAAATATTTTCTACTTATGCTGTAATATTTATTTATGACACTGTATCTCCTTAATGCACGCCCTTCTCAGTCTTATTTTTTCCCGAATCTTGATGCAGTTATCTCTAGCAGTTCCCTCACTATGTATGTTTTTGAACAGGTAAACATGTTCTCATTTACTTCTTATATCTGCAGTGAATGTATAATTCTTATGTGCTACACTAAATTGACAGCCTTTATGGAATCAACTAATTCCAACTACAGTGGTTTATTGTATTTTGTAGTTTTCTCAATTAGCTAATTCACTGTGTGTAGACGATCCGTAGCTGAATTCCCACTTGGGAATACTGCTTGTTCACAGGACTGGTTTCTTCTAAATTTGTGGGTATTTTGTTCTTAATGATTTTAGCGAAGAGTTTGTAAATGACTTATTATAAGCTATTGGGTCGATAGTTACTAATATCTTTTGAGTCGCTCTTTTTTTTTTAACGCAAAATCATTACTGCATTACATGTTTTGGGAATTTCTTCATGTATACACACTGAATGAATAAGTAGGAAAGCCCGTTTTGTATATCTTCCCCAACATCCAACTGTAAGTCTACTACTACTGTAACTTCTTATGGGCCTTCTTTCTTTCCATAGTTTTAAGTGAAGTCTTTTCTTTGTCTGGTTTCAGCAACGGTATTTCACTTGTGTATAATTGAAAAGTTAGCTAATGGTACTAATGTCTTTCATGCATACTGTTCTTTGTAAAATTCTTGAATACTTCGCCATCCCATCTCCGCATTTAATGACAACCATTTTTTTTTTATTTTCAGTGATATAATTTGTTGATATTGTAGGACCATGTTACGTCAGATGTACTTCATACTTCTTCCTTTCTTGATGGTTTCTTTGTCCTGATGCATGTTTCTCGTTCTTTTTTCTTCTCTCTGTCTCTTATTTATAAGCTTTTTAAAATACACTTTTCCTATCTTATCTTTCCTTGTTTTTACTTTTATCTTCTTTCTTCTTTTCAAGAGCTCAAGGGTCATTTTTAAAAACTTGCTGGCTTCAGTCATTTTAGCTTTCCGCCTCCCCTTCACTGATTCTCTTAGCACCTTTGTTAGTCTGTCATTCAGAGCATCAACCCGACACTCTGCATAACATAGACCCAAAAATCTGTCCCATATTTCTAAAACAAATACAGCTTTCCATTTGCTTACTTTTATTGGTCATATCTTTAATTTTCAATCAGCGTCCTTCTTTCACTTCCGAAACTGAAACAGGCTGTGCAACCCGCTTTTCTAAGGCCACTTTCTATATTTATTTTGTTGATAACTGTGACATTTATTAACTTTTTTTTTTATTTATCTTAATGAAATGAATTACATTCTTTGTTTCTCCATTTAGATTTCTCGACCATTTTCTCCAGGTTGTTTGGTGAAAGAATGTGTTCATTGTCCTCTTCCTGTATATTTCAGCAAAATATACCTCAGTTTCAACTCTCTGTCTTTCCTTTCTCACACCTCGAATTATCCCACACACACTTCTCCAATTTTGTTTGCCAAATTTTGAACTGAAGTTTCCCAAATTTATAATATATCTGGTCTTTTCTTCTTCCAAAATCTGGGGGATGTTGTCATAGAATGTTTATGTTTCTTCATCAGAACTTTGAGAAGCCGGTGCATATACTTGTATTACTTCTCAGCTTTATCTTTTGCCTAGTCTAATTACAAATCATGGTACTGTGTCAGAGACAATGCTGAATTTTAACGATGTTCCCTGTCAGATTTCTGTTAAATTGAAATGCTATACCACTAACTATTTTTGTTCATTTTTTTCTCTAGGGAACCATCCGACACGTGTTCCTTCCGTGACAGCAAGTGGGTTTGCGGAGGGTTAGTGCCCCTTCCCGGAAAACAACTATATAACTAAAAGTACGAACAAAAAGCCTCGGACCAGGACTGACCGAAAGCTGACATGATACGGATGGCGATGTGGAATGTAAGGAGTGCAAATGATGAGGTGAAAGAGAGAGAGATTGTCCAGGTGCTTCATGGTGCGAGTGTGGATGTATGTGGATTAACTGAAACTAAATGGCGAGGTGAGAGTGTGAGAGAATGGGAGTATGGATGGGGTATATGTGCAGGAGTAGGTGAGAATGAGAGGGCAAAAGGAGTGTGTATTGTTGTCAGTAACAGATGGAAGGAGAATATAACAGAGCATGGATCAGTTGGCTCAAGGATTGTGAGGTAAGATTGAAAGTTGGACTACAAATGTGGGTGATTGTGTGAGTGTATGCGCCAATGCAAGATCGTGTATACAGAGTGAGAGAAGAGTTCAGGACAAATGTGGAAGTGTCATGGAAAAGTTTGAAAGGAATGAGAGAGTGATTTTGATTGGTGATATGAATGGTACAGTAGGGAATGTGAAGGTGGATGGAGTAGTTGGTGAGTGGGGTGTGCCTGCTGAGATTGATGAGAATGGCAGTGCGTTAGTGGACATTTGTGCTGGGAGGGGGTTGGTGATAACCAATACCCTCTTCAACCACAAAATGATCCACAGGTATACATGGCGAATGATGAGAACGATGGATGGTGAACTGAATGAGAGGAAGGCAATGATTTATTATGTGTTTGTGGTTGAAATGATGCGAAGATGTGTAATGGATGCAAGAGTATATAGAGGTTGGGGAAGTGGACTTTCTGACCACCATTCAGTGGTGGTCAGAATCAAGATCCAAGTATATGGGAGAAATAGAAGAAGGGAAGGACGGGAGGAGGGAGTATATGCAAGGAGAGTGGAAAGATTACAAGAGGATGAGAAAAAGGCAGAAAATAAAAGAAAAGTGGAGGAACGATTGGGTAAATATGATTTGGAGCAGATGAGGGACGTGGAAGGTGTGTGCAAGATATTCACCGAAGAACTATGTGCAGCATGTGAGGTGGTGTGGGATGAAGAGAAGACGACTGGGGGTGCAAGGAACAGCATGATGGAATGAAGAGGTGAGACAGGCTGTGGCACAAAAGAAAAAAAGATTATAATGAATGGATGAGAAATAGAGGCGTGGAAGAAGTTGAGAGACGGAAGAGAGAGTTATATGTAGAAAGGAAGAGAGAGGTGAAAAGATTAGTAAGAGAGAGTAAGAAGAGAGTGGATGAGGAATTTGGAAGGAACTTGAGTGTCAAGTGAAGGGAATGTAAGAAGATGTCCTGGAAAGAGGTACAGAGAGTCAGACAGGGAGGCTAAGACGTTAGTAGGGGGATTGAAAGATAAAAATGGCAAATTATTAGTAGAGAAGGGAGAAAAAGTGAGCAGATGGAGAGAACACTATATTGAATTGCTGAACATAGAAAATGAAAGTAATGCGAGTATAAGTGGCTGAGGAATGGCTGGGAGAAGGAGGGAGGTGAGAAGACAGGAATAAATCAGAAGGATGGAAGTTGTAGAGGCAAATGAAGAAAGTCAAAATGGGGAAAGCCCCAGGAATTGATGGAGTGTGTGATGAAATGCTGAGGCATGGAGGAGAGATAGTAGTAGAATGAATGTGGAAGATGTGCAGATTGGACTGGGAGGAAGGTAAAGTCCTGGAGGATCGGAAGCCAGGTATAATTATTCACTTGTACAAAGGGAAAGGGGAACAAGAAGTGTGTGGTAACCATAGGGGCATCTGTCTTCTTAGCGTAATAGGAAAAGTATACGGTACGATACTTTTTCCCAGAGATAGGGAAATAACAGAGGAATTAGTTGGAGAAGAACAGGGAGGCTTTAGGCAGGGAAGAAGTTGTGTTGATCAGATATTCATTCTTAGAGCTTTAGTGGAAAAGTTTCTAGAGAATGGAATGAAAGTATATGTGCCCTTCATGGATTTGGAGAAAACATATAATAGGGTGGATAGACAAGGATTATGGAAAGTACTAAGAATATATGGAGTAGCTGGGAAGTTGTTGAATGCTGTGAAGAGTATGTATGAGGGTGCTAAGGCTGCTTTGCGTGTGGATAGTGAACTGAGTGAGTTTTTCTATTTCAAGATTGGGTTGAAACAGGGATGTGTTATGCCTCCATGGTTGTTCAATCTGTACATGGATGGGGTTAAAAAAGAGATACTGTACAAGGTAGGGCAGTGGATGTTGGAGTGGCCCTAGTGAAAGAGGGCAGTGTTTGGAAACGCCCTGTACTGTTGTTTCCAGATGATACCGTGTTCTTAAGTGAAGATGAAGGGGAGCTGCAAGGCTTGGTGGATGAATTTGGGAGACTGTGTAGTACACGGAACCTAAATGTGAATGTAGGGAAGAGTAAAGTTATGGTCTTCGAGAGAGGTGAAGTCAGTGAATGTACAGTGAGGTTGGATGATGAGGAAATGGAAAATGTGAGTACGTTTAAGTACGTGGGTAGTGTGATGAGTAAGGATGGATGTTTGGAGGGTGAAGTGCTTGAAAGGGTACGACAAGGAAGAAAGGTTGCTGGTTCCTTGAATGCAGTGATAAGAAACAGGGAAGTGAGCATGGAGGTGAAACAGTTATTCCATACCAACTCTAATATATGGAAGTGAAACTTGGACATTGTTGGAGGGACACAAGTCGGGAGTGAGAGCAGTGGGAAATGAGTCATTGGAGACAAGCCTGTGGAGTCACATGGAGAGACAGACTGACAAATGAGGATGTGAAGGAGCGTTGTAGATGTGATAAAGGACTCATTTGGAGAAACCCACTGAGGTGGTTTGGCCATGTGGAGAGGATGGAGAGTGAGAGACTGACGAGGAGTGTATGTGAGTGAGGTGGAGGGGGAGAGAGGGAGGGGAAGGCCAAGGATGAGATGGAGGGATGGAGTGGAAATGTATATGAGAGGTGTGTGAATTGAGAGCAGGGCAGTGGACAGGGTGACGTGGAGGTGATTTGTTTGTGGCCACCCCCTAGAAGGGATTAAGGCGTCTGGCAATAGATAGATAGATAGACAATGGTGGTTGATATATATATATATATATATATATATATATATATATATATATATATATATATATATATATATATATAGCAGCAGCAGCAGCCATAACTAGTCCACTGCTGAACAAAGGCCTCCAACTTTTTCCACGAATTCCTTGACTGAGCCAATCTTTGCCACGTTTACCCTGCAAATTTCTCTATCTCATCTCTCCATCTCCTGCCTGGTCTTTTTCGGCTACGCTTACATTCTCTTGGTGTCCAGTCAGTAAGCCTCTTGCTCCATCGGTTATCCCTTATTCTTGCTATATGGCCTCCCCACCTCCACTTCTGTTCCTTTATACTCGTAATCCCCGCAATATCTTTAACTTTAGTCTGCTCTCTCACCCAAGTTGATCTTTTCCTGTCTCTTAAAGATATTCCCAACATTGACCTTTCCATTGCTCTCTGAGAACGGATTAATTTATTTCCATTGATTTGGTCAGTTTCCAGGTTTCACAACCATACGTCATAGCTGGAATTATACATTCGTTATATACTTTTCATTTTATACAAGCTGGCAAGCTACTTTTCATAATGTCTCTATGTTTACCGAAAGCTTTCCATCCAGTTGTAATGGGTCTTTTTATTTCGCTATCATGATCTTTCGTTAATTTTAGTACTTGTCCCAAGTAGTTGTACTCCTCAACTTAGTCAAGAATTTCATCGCTTATTCTGATAACGCTCTTTGGTGTTTGTGGATTAAACATTACTTTAGTTTTATTTCGGTTCATCTTCAGTCCTACTTTCAGACTTTCTCTGTTCAGGTCATTTAACATTTCTTGCAATGCCTCCGCTGTTTCTGAGATTAGGACAATGTCATCTGCAAATCTTAAATGGTTTAGCTTTTCTCCATCAATGTTCACTCCTTTGTTTTCCCAGTCTAGCTTTATGAAAATACTTTTTAGGCATGCTGTAAATAATTTTGGTGAAATTGTATCTCCCTGACGCACGCCCTTCTCAATCTTAATTTTTTCTGAGTCCTTATGTAATTTAACTGTAGCAGTTCCCTCTTTATATATGTTTTCGAGCAGGTTTACAATGTTCTTATTCACTCCTTGTTCTCGCAATGAATTTATAATTGCTATGTGCTCCACTGAGTCGAAAGCCTTTTCGTAATCAAGAAAACCTAAGCACAGTGGTTTATTATATTCTATAGTTTTTTTCAATTAGCTGGTTTATTGTATGTAGATGATCAATGGTCAAATACCCGCTTCGGAATCCTGCCTGTTCACGAGGTTGGTTTTCCTCCAAAATTGTTGTTATTCTCTTCGTATGGACTTTTGTGAAGAGTTTGTAAATGACTGATAATAAGCTAATTGGTCCATCTTGTGCGGTGTGTGTGATAAATGGGTGCATAAGAGATGTAGTGGTATCAGAGGTAGACTGCGAGATAATGCTGATTTTATGTGTACGGTGTGCCGGGGTTAGCAGGTGGAGATTGTCAGACGTGAAAGGATTGAACTTGCTGGTGAATCTCTTGAGTGTGTGGAAGAGTTTTGTTATTTGGGAGACATGTTGTGTGCTGGAGGTGAGGCTGGAGCTAGCTCTGTGGCTAGGTTGAGAAGTGGTTGGAAGAAGTTCAGGGAGCTCTTGCCTCTCCTGACATTGAGAGGGCTCTCCCTACGTGTTAAGGGGTCTTTCTATGCAGCATGTGTTAGGAGTCTAATGCTGTATGGTAGTGAGACCTGGGCAGTGAAGGAGGAAGATATTCGCCGGCTCAGACGTACAGAAATGGCAATCATTAGGTGGATGTGCAGTGCGTCCCTGCGTCCAAGGCCTGGAGGGGCTGGGTTTACGATGGAAGAGTTGAGAGGTAGGATGGGACTGGAGTGTATTGGTGTTGTGATGAGAAGAGGTAGATTGAGGTGGTTTGGACATGTGGAGAGGATGGGGGATGATAATTGGGTGAGGAAAGTGAGAAGTGTTAATATTGGGGGTGGGGTTAGGAGGGGCAGACCGAGAAAGACATGGGACAAGGTCATTAAGTGTGACCTTAGGGTTAAGGGACTGAACAGGGAGGCTGCAATGGATCGTGCAGCGTGAAGAGCCGCCATTAGGTGACCAAGGCCGACACATGCAAGCATGTTGGAGGCTTTAAAAACGAAACGATAGGTACTAAGATCTTTTGAGTCACCTTCTATTTATTTATATATATATATATATATATATATATATATATATATATATAGATATGGAAAGGATAACACTACTATCTACATCCAGTGGCAGCATCCCAATGCTACCTGGAATGTCCTTGCAAATATATGAGGTATCATCTTAGATGGCGCAAAACATCAAAACCCCCATTGAAATATAGGGCTCCATCGTATGAACTGAATAAGGTGGCACAAAAATTGCATACCACCAGAATCTATGTAGCAGGGACGTGAGACTGTATAAACACAATCCTTCCAACCAAACATGAATTATATTGTTAATGATATGATGGGTGTTCCTGTTGGATCATCAGCCCCTGAGGGTCCAACCACACTGCCTTCTGTCCTTATGGGCAGTGTGCTAAAAAGGAATCATGCAGTGTTTCAGCAAGAAACCGGGATATTAAACAAACTGAAATCCATGAAGACTGAACATACAATAAAAGAAGCCTCACAGAGATTACAAGCTTGATAGCTTATGACTGAATTAGAAAACATTTGTTGGGATATTGTAGGTTTGAGTGAGACCCACAGAAAAGAAGAAAAACTAATTCAGTTCAAAGACAGTAGCCACCTATTATACTACAGTGGGAGGCAATAATGAAAGAGGTTGTTTAGGGTTTCTAAGTAACAGAAATCTTACAGAGAACAATGTTTAATTCAGCAGTGTATCTGGAATAGTAGCATGGATTGTAGTTTGACTATGCAAAATATGCATCATGAAAGTAATACAGGTATATGCGACAGCTTCTCAGAGCTCAGATGAAGCAATAGAAACATTCTATGACATCTCCCAGATTATGGAAAAAGAAAAGACCACATATACTATACTCATGGAAGCCTTCAATACAGAAGCTGGCAAATTGAAAAATGGACAGCATGTATGGGAAAATACGAAGTGGGAGAAAGGAATGACGGAAGTGAAATGATGGTAAACTTTGCTGAAATGTATAACATGAGAATAATGAACACGTTCTTTCACAGAAGAACAGGGAGAATATGTACCTGGAGAAGACCAAACTGAGAAACAAAGACCGAAATCGACTTGATCATCGCAGATAAGAATAACAGTCATAAATGTCACAATTATCAACACAGTAGATATTGGAAGTCGCCAAAGAATGGTGAGTTGTACAGCTAGACTTTTTCTGAAGTGAAACAAAGATTACCGGTAATAAAAATGAATAGATATGGGCAATAAAAGCAAGCGAGAACAAAGCAGCCTTTCAGTTCGAAATAATGATCAGATTTCTGGCTATCCTCTATGGTGTGTGTGACATTGATGAGTTGAATGACTGACTAACGAAACTGCTAAGAGAATTAGAGGAGGTAGTAAAGAAAGCTACCACAGGCAGACCCAACAAATATTCAGAAAAAACCCTCATGAAATGAAGAAAGGAAATAAAAGTAAAAACAAAGATGAAGCAGAAAGAGCGGAAATAAATAAGCTTATCAACAAGAGACAGATAGAAGTAAAAAGAGAGAGAAACAGGGATCAAATGAATGAAATAATGAGAAAAGGAAAACGTCTGAAATAGGTCCGAAGTAGAATGGCATTAGGAAAGCAACAAATCATATCACTGAAAGACAAAAACGATGAAGTCTTTAAATGCAGAGATTAGATGGTGAAGAGCGTTGAAAAATTTTGCAATGAACTTTATGCATCAAACAACTATAGTACGAATAGCAAATTTTTCTGTTACAAGTGAAATTCCTGGCATAAGACCAGACGAAGTAAACATCTCTGACAAGTAAGACAAGATGGAATGCCCCAAGAGAGGGTGGAATAAGAGTGGAAGGTGGATGGAGTAGAAGTACAAAACAGGCTCCCCTAATTATCTGCTCAGTGTACAAAAAAAGAACAGAATTTCTAAAATATGTAATGCAATAGTATTTGGCTTTACAAAAAATGTGGCTCAAAAGATCTTAGTAATTATCGACCCGCGGCCGTTAGCATATTACCGATATTTACAAGCTCTTCGTTGAAGTCCTTAGGGATAGAATAACAACAAATTGGTTTTTCGAATCTCGATCATCTACGCACAAAGATTCAGCTAACTGAGAATACTGCAGAATATGATAAATCACTGTGGTTGGGTTTTATACCAAAAAAGCTTTTGAATCAGTGGAATACGAAGAAATTATAAATTCATTTGTGGGAACAACGAGGGAATGAGGACATTGTAAAACTGCTTGAAAACACATACAAAAGAGGGTACTATTCTTAAAGAATCGGAAAAAGTTAAGATTGAGAAGGGCATGCATCAGGGAAATACAATTTCACCAAAATATTTTGCAGCATGCAGAGAAAGTATTTTCAGAAGCCAGACTAGGAATTATGGAAAAATAAAGGAGTATACATAGATGGGGAACAGCTAAACATTAAAGATTTGCAGATGACACTGTCCTACTCTCAGAAACCGCAGAGACATTCTAAAAATGTTAACTGGCCTAAACTGAGAAAGTTTCAAAGTAAGGCTAAAGATGAACCGGAGTAAAGTTAATGTTTAATCCAAATACACCAATGTATATGTATCTATCTAGCTATCTACCTACCTATCTCTCTCTCTGTATAGATAGATAGACAGATAGATAGATAGATGGATAGATAGATGTACAGTAATACCATGATATATGATACTCCTAGATGAGATACCTGGCTTAGTGATGGGGCACAAATACCACCAGTCCCCGATATGTGATAGGCAAGTCCCGGTTTAACGATGGTCCCTCTGATGTCAAATGTCGCACCTATTTTCGGTGGCCAGCTGAGCCCGCACGCCTCCTACTGTATGATGCACAGAAACGCTCACACAGGCCCCATTGCCATTGCTCACCCCGCGCTCACCCATATTGCTCTTTTCACACCGGCCATCTCAGGGTGAATGATCTCTCTTATACTCGCCCACCACGCATTTTGTTGCACCAACAACGTTAGGCAAGTTGCTATTGTAGTGCAACATAGCTGTGTTTGACATTGCCGTGAGTAGAGCAGTGATACTAATCGTGTGTGGAGTGCAATATTGTGTGATTTTCGGCCCAAAAAAGTGTGATAATATCTGGTATGGGTGCTATATGTCGTGGGGCTAGTTGTGGTGCTAGTGGAGGCCCTTGTCATGGTGGTAAGTGGCCTGCCAGTGGTGGTGCTGGTGATGTTCCTGCAAAGCATGTGCATGAGACTGTCACTGGAGGTGAAATTGGAAATCCTAAAGTGGCACGACAATGGTGAAGGTGCGTGTGCTATCTCCTCGGCTCTCCACCTTGCATTGGTGACTGTCTCCACCATCATAAAGAAGAAGTAGGCCATTAACCCCTGACTCATGGGCCGTCACTACCATGATACTTGTTACATAAGTACCATACCAAGGGGCGTCACTTCTGTGATCCAGGAATTTATTAAATCGCCGGGGCTTTCAAGTCCGGTCTTGTATCATCTATCAGTACTGCTAGTGTGTAGCTATAGGCAGCGCTGCTAATACCGCTAGTACTCGAATCCAGTGTTACCAATTTAGCCATTTTTCTGTGTTTGCCTTGCCTCCCCACCTCCCCTCCCTTACCCCCTCCACCACCTAGCTACAGCCTGGCCGCACAATGCAATGCCTTGCTGTTTTTTTTCCATTCGTTTCTTTCATTGAAATGTGCCCTATGCCCTATTCTTATATTAAAAAATATATAACAAAAAAGGAAAAGGCTAACTGATACTGCCACTGGCCATGAAGTAGCTAATTTAACACCTGGCAACACCCCACGTGCACTTGGTCGCTAATTTTCCCTGTTCATTACCCATTGAAATGTCCCTTATGAACTATTCTCATACTGAAAAATACATAAAAATAGGGAAAGGGCTAAGTGATGCTTCCATTGACCTGGAAGTAGCTAATTTATCGTGTATTGTCTAGATTTCCTCCTATCCCCGTGGGAGGGGCACGGCGCAGTCCAGCCATGCCCGTGGGTAAGGGGTTAAGGCTGCTGCTGGGGAGGTTGCAACATTATCTGCCTCCCATATCACCTGCCAGCGAGTGCCTACAATGAGCTGGAGAAGATACTCTAGACATGGGTGGAAGATCAGAATAGGTGCAAGGCACCCATGAGCCAAGCCATAATATGCACAAAGACTATGGGACAAAATAAAGGTCAGGCATGATCTTGATGAAACAGAGACCACTCTGAGAACCCCAGGACTCTGGTGGCGTATTTCAAGAAGAACCTAGGGTTATCTGGAAGTCGAACAAGCAGGCTTGGTTGGCTTCAGATATCTGTTTGTCGTATTTCCACTCGTACCTCTCCCATGTGCTGAAGAGGTATGCATCAAGTGAAACCTTGGTGAACAGATTTCTCGTGGTGGTGGATAACGCGCCTAGCCACTAGCCTGTGATGAAGGAATGGGCTAGCAATGTCGAGGTGATGTTCCTGCCCCCCAACACCACGTCTTTGTTGCAGCCAATGGATCAAGGGGTGATCACAGCCTTTAAGGCCTCCACTGCACGATGAAGCAGTTGCCAAGGGCCTGTGACAATGATGACAGGACAACAGTGCAGAAGTTTTGGAAGGGGTATAACATACACCACTCTTGAGAATATAACTGCTGCATGGGACGAGGTTAGCCAGGTGACGATGAATGGTGTGTGGCGGAAGCTGTGGCCAGAGTGTGTCCACTCCTTCATCGGCTTCCCCAAGGGTGTACAAGCTTCGCCTGTTGAGCTTGTGCAGCAGGACATTGTCGAATTGTCGCATGAGGGAGGATTCGTGAAGGTCAACGAGGATGACGTGAAGGAGGTTCTTGAGAGCCACAGAGAAGAGTTCAGCAAAGAGAAGCTCCTCAATAAGGAGATCTAGTGGGTGCACCAGGAGGCAGAGGAGGAGGAGGCTATGTCTGAGGTCCGAGCTGTCAACATCACAATCCCGAGGGAGATGGTAATGAAGCTGGACAAGATTACAGACTTAATGTGAACACACGACCCCCTCCCACGACGAAACAGGGATACAGCTACTCGGCTTGAGGAGGGGATGAAAGTCTACAGGACAATGCTGGATGAGAAGGAGAGGGTGGCGAGGCAATGATCACAGCCTTCTTTAAGCAGGCCCACACCAGACCAGCAAGTCACACAAGATCTCCCAAGCCCTCGACCACTAGAGCATCTCCCCAGACTTCTACCAGCAGAGAAACACCGAGGGACACCTCCTGCCGAGGACATGCTCAGCCTGTTGTAATGGACCTAACCTCCAGCTGATCACCGTCTCCCATGTCACCTGTGTCTCCAGTAAGGCACTCTGCCACTCCATTGCTGCCTTCCTCGTCCCGGCCTCCATCTCCCACACCACCTCGACAACTGTCTATGTCTCCCTCGCCACGACAAGAGCCACTGCAACAGACTCCATTGCTACCTCATCATTCATCACAGCGGTCTCCCTTGCCACCTTCTCTATTATCGCATCGCACCTCATTGTCACTGCCTGAGCCAGTGCATCACACCATGTCGCCTCTGCCTGAGTCATCACATCACACTCCATCACCTCTGCCTGAATCATTGCATTGCACTCCATCGCCACCCCCTGGAGATTAAGTTTGAGGGCTTCGAGGAAGAGGATTGAGTGTTGGGGAGTACCACATTTCCCCTAGCCTCGGGAGGGGGGGGATAGCAAGGATGATGACCAGGACCGGACATGGACTTAAAAAAGGAAGTGATGAGAGGTGTTTGATATTTTCTAACCTATTCCTTACGATTTTCAGGCATTATTTGTTGGGTTTAGTGAGTTATTAAGAGGTGTTAGGCTTGGGTTAGGTTCCTTGACAGCTGTTAGACCATTTAGATTGCCTTTAAACCTGTTTTTAGGCTCATATGGGTGGGTTTTGGACTTGGTTTGGGGGGAAACCCAAGGCTGGAAAACGTCCACATTGAAGTACATATTAAAAGTACCCCATTATACGATACCCCGCCTAATGATGGTGTCTTACCTAACCAATTAGATAGTTAAACTGGGCAATGCCTGTGTATATATATATACATATATATATATATATATATATATATATATATATATATATATATATAGAGAGAGAGAGAGAGAGAGAGAGAGAGAGAGAGAGAGAGAGAGAGAGAGAGAGAGAGAGATATGCATTTCTATGTATATCTATATCTATATCTATCTATTTATCTCTCTCTCTCTCTCTCTCTCTCTCTCTATATATATATATATATATATATATATATATATATATATATATATATATATATATATATATATATATATATATATATATATATATATATCAATGTCATAATCATCAGCCATTGGGATCCACTGCAGGACTAGCCTATCACTACCGAAGCAGGGACGATACAGCCAATGTATCTCTACCATGTGGATTAGGCTGTCTGGTAGACTGTACTGTATGTAGGGTGAGAAGTTCTTGTGAGTGTAACTGTAATGTTGGAGTGGCTTTGGATGCGTGTTTAGTATATGGACCAAGTGTAATCGGCCGGCCATAAGCCGTCTGGGTGCAAGCATATTAGTGTGCGACACTGGTTCAACCACAGCACCCCTTATGTCCACCAAAGCAGTCAGTGGCTTGGTGAACGCATACCAAAGTTTTTACAACTCTGGCGATAGGCGAACCCGCATCCACCAACGTGTGAGACACACACTCTACCACTGTACCACAGAGGCTCCATATATATATATATATAAGTCAGTCGGGGGAAAAAAAAAATAGAGGTAGCTGGGGTAAAAAAAAAAAATAAAAGAGGTCCCCATATGGTAGGTTTACGATATAAAAAATTCTGCTTGTGTTCTAAATTTTGGCCAAAGTATAAGCAACATTTTTTGCTGAAGGCTTTGTCCTGTAAAAATTTTTTTTGGGGTGTATATCGCTAAGTGACTGAAACTAATCAATATTTTTGTCATTTCAACTTTTTTGATGTTTTTTGTTAATGTTTGATAGCAGGAATAGTTTGCATGCAATGCTTTTCTTTTCTGCTTTCAGGTGTTCTGCTGTAGTGGGTGTCTTCAATCCCAAACAGTGATTCTCCGGTCAACTCCAGTAACCGACACACAGGTATGTTATTTTTTACCCCGTTTTCTGGAGGTACCTTGGGGTAAAAAAAATAAAATTTTATTTATTAGTTTTTTTACCCCCAGTATGTTTTTTGTTACCCCATATTGTTCTTGTCATATATTGTACAATCTAAAGTGACTTCTTGAAAAATAAATCATAATAACCAATATCTAATGATATTCTCGTCTTTCTCTGACAGCATAACGATGCCTAGGACATACATAAAGGAGCCCAAACTCTACACTGATGCATCGATTCAGGTGGCCATAGAGGAGGTGAATGCTGGAGCCTCTGTGAGATCGACTGCCAACAAGTACCACTTATCGACATCAATGCTTCATCAAAGATGCCTACACAACAAGGGAGTATTTGAAATGAAACCCAGAGGCCGTAAAACAAGGTTGCCTATGGATGTAGAACAGAAACTGGCCTCGTACATTAAGCGTATGGCTGAGCTCGGCTTTGGACCCACCGAGCAAGAACTACAGGAAATTGTGTGTGAATATCTGGAGGCAAATGAACTTGGCCATCTTTTTAATGACAAAGTACCTGGAGATGACCGAGTTGATAACTTTATTCGAAGGCACCGGCTGTCGCTGAAAAAGGCAGGCTTGATGCAAATAGCACGCAAAAACGTGACCTCTGACCCCTTCGTCATATAAGGCTTTTATTCACTTCTGGAAAAGGAGATAGAAAGATTGGGCATTGCTAACAGGCCTGAGTGTATTTGGAACGTTGATGAAAGTGGCTTCCCCACCGACCCATCTCGTTGGAAAACAGTAGGTCCAATTGGTCAAAAGACGGTACAAATGTCATGCGGGGCCAACAGGGAAAATATCACAGTGCTGGCAGTTTGTTGTGCCAATAGGACAGCACTTGACCCGCTAATAGTCTTCAAGGGAAAAAACCCTATGTCAAACTGGCGTGGCAGTGACGCGCTTCCCAAGACATTCTATGCAATCGGTGACAATGGGTGGATGACTACCGCTATATTTAATGCCTGGAAGGAGCAGTTCGTTCAGAGACCAAGAACATACGCCCCTTGTTGCTGCTTTTTGATGGCCATCTCACCCATATCTCAGCATCAACAATTGAACTTGCAATGAGAGAGAACATCACTTTGATTAAGCTCCCAGTCCGCTGCACAGATGTCCTACAGCCGCTCGACGTTGCCTGCTTCAACCCACTTAAGAATTACTATGAGAAAGAGCTCACAGCAATAGTCCACCAAGCAGGTGCTCGTGAGCCTTTGTGAAAGGCCAGTTTTGTCAACCTACTGAGCAAAATTTGGAGAAAAGGAATGAATGAGAAAAACATAGTCAGGTTTCCGAGCAACAGGGGTGTACCCAGTTGATGCCTCAAAATATAACGTGGAATGCCTCGACAAGGTAAAGCTGGCATCATATAACAGGTGGGTCGCAGCTGGCAAGCCACTCACGGATGATGGGTCCCCTTTTCTTTCTTCCCCACAACCATATGACCAACATGATGTTGATGTAACGACTCAGCTCACACCAACACAGCAGCCACAAAGCAGCACCTCCATTACACCAGACACACCTCAGACACACAGTCTGAAAGATACTCAGTGGTGTTTGGACTTCAGCTCCCCAAGCACCTCTACCTCTAGTGAGAACTTGCTTTCATCGCCAAAATCCCTGATCAGAGAATTACAAAAGCAAGGGATGTGCTACGTAGTGACCCTGGTGCCAAAAGAAGATGAGACATCATTCGAGACAGTGACTGAATCAAGAGGTCGTCCGAGTACAGCATCCCAGCCCCCAAAACGCCATCATATCTCCATGCATGGGGCTGTGCTGACAGATGAAAATTTCCTCGAGCAACAGAAAATCAAAGAAGACAAGAAGATAAAGAAAAAGACACAGGAAGCAAAAGAGAGGGACTCTGACATTGCTGATCCAACCCAAGTTGAGGTTGACTCTGATTCAAGTGGTGATCTGTCAGATATAAATGATGACAACCTTGTGAAACTTAATAAAACAGTAAAGGCAACTTTGAGACGCAAAGAAAACCTGCAAGATCTGCCCAAAGAAAACGAGATACAGGAAGACATGTTTTATGCCGCCATGTATGATAAGCCATCCACGTATTATTGGGGCAAGGTATTAAAAGTGTTCAGCCATGACGATGACAGTGAGGTTGAAATGAAATTGATGAAGAAAACAGTGCCTTCTAGTAATCCTGATGAATTACACTGGGACTGGCCACTGAAGGACGATATTGACATTGTTGAAGTGTCCCGCCTCCTAGCTGGCCCAGCCACGTCTACAGTGGAGGACAAAGTGGGCGGAAAGGCACTATTCTATTTTCGTGAAGAAGTGCAAGCGTATTCTAGGTTTAAAAATGTTGTTAGATTTGGTTTCCCATCTCCCCCCAAAAAAACATTAAGTGTTGTAAAGGTGTCAAATCAAAGATGAGTCTGTTATTCCATTTTCTCTTATTTGATACAATTAATTCTAAAGCCTACATGTGAATTACGGTCTCAGTATATGATAAGATGTCCCTGAGATTGAAAAGAATACAATTGTCACTCAACTGAAGGATGTGTGCCACGCATTCTCTGCAGAGGATCAGAAGTTATATCTTTGTTGTCATTTATTTTCATTTTTTTACTATTTTTTTTTACCCCAGAAGTAGTTCCCTTTAACCCCATTGGCTGGGATAATAAAAAAATCTTGTTTTTCTTTAATACCTGGTAATTCTTATATCATAGGTTATATTTACTGCTGCCAAATCAAGGCCTTATATGTACCCTACCCAGAGATATATGTGATTTCTCCCTAGTAATAATAATGCCTGAGGCAAAGCAAAGTTAAGATAAATTGTTGTTTTTTACCCCGATTGATATATATATATATATATATATATATATATATATATATATATATATATATATATATATATATATATATATATATATATATATGTGCGTGTGTGTGTGTGTGTGTGTGTGTGTACAAAATTATATTCATTAAATATCTTATATAAATGTTATGTCAAAATCAGCACAATGCAGAGGGAATTCGTAAAAATTTTAAGGAATTTAATAATGTTTTAATCTGAATTCATACGTTTATTAAATCTGCTTGGAATCATGCCCTCTTCCCTCTTTTCCTAGGAGGTTATCCTGCCCTGTCTACCCTCTTGCCGGTAAATGTTGCAGATGATGTTCTTCCTAAGGAAATTATTACACTCACTGTTGTGAACATAGTATAAATGTCTTTATTATTACTTGGTATTGACTTAGACTCTTGTGCAGCACTCCTTCTCTATCCTGTTTTTAGGTTTTCCTGATATTTTATCCCTAGGATCCGTTGGTATCCGTTCTGAGCCCATGTTGCCGCAGTCTGGTGATAAGGTTAAAATTAAGTCAAGGGGCTGATTCTTTTTTTTTTTTTCCTTTTTCTTTTTGTTATAGGTTATTGGTCATGAACAACTTCACATGCCAAAGTCACCTTAAAGTTCTTCTTCAGTATAGTTAAAACCTAGTGAGAAGGTTCAGAGTAAACCAAGGATAAATAGGTTCCATTTTGGCAACAAGCAGTCAGATTCACCAAGCAAGAACAATATTCTAGTTTTGTGTGCTGTAACATACATTAGCCTGTTTGGTGTTGTCCGACGAAACTGTCAGCTCCAATAGCTTTAATACTAAGTCGTGCTTGCATGAAATCTGACGAAACATAGACCCATTAATTTGGTTTCTACATAAATTAACCCAAGCGTGTAACTAAACCTAGCAATAAATTGAGGAGCTGACAGGGGTTGGGGAGCTTTGTCAGGTTAGAACAAACGTTACATTGTATTTACTTGCTGTTTGTAAGCAACTATTGTGCTTACCTATATTAGCTTTCATTCTTTCTATTTATATATACTCTGTTGTCATCACTCGATTAAATTCATATCTACTACCCTGTCATGTCCATGCTTACAGTTCCATGACACTGAACAATGATTTGAAGATAATTTTAATACTTGGTTTGAGGGAACTATTTTAAGTCCTTACCAGTTACCTAATATATCACACTCACCCATATGCTATTGAGACTCAGGGGTGTTCTGACGGCCAGTTTAGTTGGTGGGTTGAGGCAGGGGCTGATGATTGGTGTGTAGAGCCGTGTCCAGTACCAGTAAAGCCCAGCTTCGATGAGGGGCATTATTCTGAGGCAGGAATATTTATCATTTATATTAATTGGCGGTAGATTAGGTGCTCATCATCCATTCATTCTATACAGTGTTATTGTTAGGTGACTCTGAAGAACGTAACATGTTCAACTGGTTTCCTATACCTCAGAAAGTCATTTACGGTCAACGGTCATAATCATTGCCTGGTGGTCACATGTGTAGAAACAATCCAACCGGTTCTGGCAAACAATGTCATAAACCCATGAGTGCTTGGGGTCATGCCTTCCATGATTACAGAGATCGGTGGTTGTGGTAAAGCAACCTAATTTGAGCACAGTGTGGCTTAGGCAATACAAAGAAGTGGCCAGAGGTTTTGCTACAAGGTAAATGCTACCAGGGGTGTAGGTTGGTCTCCTGCTGTTAACCCTTTTTTGCACCATAAGTTTCCAATAAGTTTCCGAGCCAAGCACAAAACCAAAACCCCGCTTAGGCTGCCTCCACTTGTGCGGAAAGGAAAAAAAACTCTAAGGCCAAATTTACCCTCGGAAAATGCTTATATTGTTATAAATCGTAGCCAGTCATTTTCACTGATGTTTATCCTGTAAGATAAGCGAAAAAAAAAAAAGGAAACATAAAACTGATGAATAAATGTACAGTAACTCCTCGTTTCTCGCTGCCTGGATGTTCCGCCAAAACTGCACGAAATGTGAAACATCGAAGTGTGAAGTTAAGAATCAATGGGAAAAGTAGAGGAGCGTTCCAGTGGGACATGTACCTACCCTATCATAAAGTACTAGAACACCAAACAAGCCCTACCAAAAATGAAATGAAGAGTGTTTACTAGTGCTAAAACAGCATAACACAATGAACATGACCTGAAAAGACATTAAATCAGTTATAAAGAGCTGCAACCCAAAAATCCATACCAAAAATAAAGTTAAGACTATCCTGAGTGGCAAGTGAATGTGTGTTGAGAGTAGATGGGCTAGTTACTAGGTGACATGGGCCTCTCTGGGGAAGCCTGAACACCTAGGCTGAAGCCCTCAAAGTCGAACTCAGGCTCCAGCATCTCCACTTGCTCTCTGTTCACTTCTCCTTCATCCACTCCTGCTGGGATGTCCAAGTCTTGCAGAAGAGCAGCCACATTCTCTCTCTCTCCTGAAAATATCGTGTGATCCGGGCTTGTCTCTGCTCCTGTATGTTTCTGTTGTAGACGGCCATCACTTGAGACTTCTGATCATTCAAGGTCGAAAGGATGTTGCTAGCCTCAGGCATAGTCCTGGTGTATGCATCAAAGGTGGTTGCCATGTCGGTTATGGTGGACAGGGTCTGGGACAATTTCTGCATGCTCATCTTGCCCTCTGCAGTGTCCTCTGGCCTTTCGTTCTCCTATTCACAAGAGTTCATCTCTTCCTCTGTTATGTCTACCTCACCTGAGTCTATGTCATAGTGTGTCAAGTTTTGTCTTACAGCCTTTTCGTCCACCTCTGATGCGTCTTGGCTTGTGTTTCTGATAGCTTCCACAGTGGCCGCACTCTACCACTGTACCATAGAGGCTCCATGTATATAAATACTATCTATCTATCTATCTATTGCCAGACGCCTCAATCCCGTTTGGGGTGGCCACAAACAAATCGCCTCCAAGTCGCCCTGTCCCCCGCCATTTCACTCCCCTGCTCCCAGCTCACACCCCCCTCTCTCATATACCTCTCCACCCCATCTCTCCATCTCATCCTCGGCCTCCCCCTCCCTCTTTCCCCCTCCACCTCACTCACATACACTCTCTTCGTCAGTCTTTGACCCTCCATCCTCTCCACATGTTGAAATCCTTCCAAAACTGGCTTACTGTCTTGGCAGGTCGAGAATCAGCAGGTGGTGGTGGGGGTGGGGGTGTGCTAGGAGACTGGTCTGGCCTTGAGGACGGTCCCGTGTGGGCTCCTCTGGACTACTTGGTGACTGTTCCAGCCTGGGAGACATTGCTGCTGGTGTAGCCTGTGGACTGCTGGGAAGGTCCTGAGACTCTGAAGGGGCTGCGGGTGTGCAGTGTGGGTCGTCGCCGCCGTCAGAATCTTCCTCTTGTTCCCGAATCTGGCGCAAAATTGTGTGGTCACTTGTCTCTTTCCTGAGTCTGTCATGCACCTTAGAATAGAACATGTTCGTTGGCGATGATCTCTTGGTCTAGGAGTTGGAGTTGTGAAGTTGTGTTGGGTGGTAAGATTACAACGTTGACGTCAGGGTGTCGGTCGACAAGATATTTGGCATGTGCTCTTGCATTATCGATAAAAAGGACAACCTTAAATGCCAGATTCATTTTCCTGCAGTGCTTCTGTGCATCAGGAACGAAAAACTGGTCGAACTACTCGTGCAGCAGACTCTACACCATGTAGCCTCACAGTGTGACTTTCCAGTAAACGTTGAGTTTTTCATGTTCCAGTGTCTGTAGGGCCGAGGTTTATGGAATTTGTGGATGATTAGAGGCTTCATCTTGTGTGAGCCAGAAGCATTGCAGGTGAGTAAGATGCTCAACCTTTCTTTATTCATCTTCATGTCGATTGCCTGCCTCTGTCCCTTCGTCAGGTACATGTATCTCGCCAACCACTTACAGAAGATGCCGGTCTCATTGCAATTATAGACCTGGTTCCATGAATAGCTGCCCTTCTCAACAATCTTGCATGCCTCCTCTGTAAACCTGGCAACTACATCAACGTCAGCAGAGGCCGCCTCACCGTGGTAAGCCACCCTCCTCACCTCGCATCTTTTCTTAAACTTGAAGAGCCACCCTGACGAAGCTCTGAACGTGGGTGGCAGGTTTTCCTCCAAACTGCAGCGTATATCCTTAGTGCCTCATCCTTGATGGCCCTGGGAGAGATGCTCACACCCGCCCAGCTCTGGCTGTCAAGCCAGCGGACAAGGTATGCTTCTGTTATAGCCATGACACGTCTTACCACAGACGACCCCAATACACCAGTCCTGTATGAGACAGCCCTAGCATGTATTCAATATGGATGGTGGGTGTTAGCGCCGAAGTAGTGACATGTGGAGGTGTAGGAGAACTACTGGGCCTTGGAATAGGTCACTGCCCCCAAGAAATAGGCCCTGAAGCCTTTCCCCAGAGTTGGACACGTTAAAAAAAAAAAAAAATCAATGTCTTGTTGGACATGAAAAACTTGGTCCAGATCGCAACCTTTGGACAATTATTGGTATAAACACACATGCATAACAGCACCCAACAATCAACTGTACACAGAAGAAATAATTTGATGTTTAATGTTTTTCTAAGGCAAAACAGACAGTACACCCTCAAGGGTAAAATGTACAGTGACTTTATAAGTACAGTAACCAAACACACATGCATAACAGCACCATAAAATCAACTGTACACAGAAGAAATAATTTCATGTTTAATTTTTTTCTAAGGCAACACAGACAGTACACCCTCAAGGGTAAAATGTACAGTGACTTCATAAGTACAGTAACCAATGTTGAGGACAATGAAAAGAGAAGCAGGAGAGGAGTGTTGTTGGGACCTGAAGGAAATGGCAGGAGACAAATATTGGTGGAGAGAGTTCATCGAGGCCCTTTGCATCGTGTGGGGTGCCACAGGAAACGATTGATTTATTGATTGACTGTATATTCCGTCCCTGGACTTTGTTGGTTATCTTTGGTTACCTCTAAAAACTTACCTCTTTAGGTGAATACTGACACAGTCAAAACTAGTGGCAGAAATAAAGGTTGAGCAAAAACAATGCAGACACATTTACTTTATCATTATTTAACGTGCACTCACCAGCTTTTTGAGAGTTTCCCTGTTCTTCCTGAGAGTCCTTATAGTGCTTTCAGGAGCCCCTGTCAGGCGACGTATTTCAGGGGCTGTCAGCTCCTCCTGAATGAGCTGCAAAATCCTTGCCTTGTCGGCAGCTGAATACCGGCGATTTTTCTGGCCAACGCTATACACACGCTTTTCCTTAGGCCGCTGCGATGGCACTGCACCATCCCCTTCTTCTCGTCGCTCCACACGGTGTACTTCACTGGCGTGCTGCATCTCAAACATCCAGATGTGGGTTGGGAAGCCACGAGCCACGAGGCAAGCACAGCAAAAAAAAAAAAAAAAAAAAATGGCATATGGATCTGTAGTATCGCTGCTGTATCGGTAGAGGGCACGGTGGTTGCAAGATGGCCTCCAACAATTGAGCATCGGTAAGCACTATCGGCTGCTAGCTGGGAGCAGCGAAATGTAGGGTAATCAGCGAATTGTGAGAAAATTCAAACTTTTTTCTTGCACAAAAAACGAGGCATCAAAGTAAAATGCGTTGAGATATGAGGAGTTACTGTACATACATGAACTGAGAATAAACCTCACCACTACACAGTATTTTTCCTGGGACGTGCAGTTGCAAAGTATATGTCTATATGCAGAATTTCAGGAGCTTTCTAGCGAGTACCATTGAAATTTAATACACCCAATAGTTTTCGAGTAAATCGAAAAAAAAAAAATCGCCAAAAAATGTCTGATTTCTCTATCATTTCATATGTTGTTACTGAAACTGTAACAAACATACTGGACATGTAAAGTATTTAAAGTTTTGTAGCCCAAAGGTTAAGGAACTCCGTGATATAACAGACATTGTTATTACCCTTATTGTTATTGAGAAAATGAATTTTGAAAAGATAGGATGGGTTGGGCACAGTAACAGCGCAGAAGCTCGTGCCTGTAAGCTGTGTACTGTATGTTTGTGTTTCGAAACTTTACCCAAAATAATTAATTTTGGACACAAAGGTTATTTTGCTTTACAAAAGTATGCATGAAAAATCACCAGCTTGCTTATGCTTTCTTCAGATTTGTGATGTGATCTATACTTTCTGAGCAAAATGCCTAAGAGAAAAGCAGTGAAATGCATCATATGTACCCTGTGAGAATATAAATAGTAAACACATACATTTATACCTTTATATATATATATATATATATATATATATATATATATATATATATATATATATATATATGTCTTTCTTTTCTTCATTCTTTCCTCATCTTTCTGCCTGCGGGTGACTTTACACTCCCTCTTCTGTCTTTCATTCCTTCATTCTTTCCTCTTCCTTCTGCCCGTGGGTGACTCTACACAGAGTGACAAGCCAAATGGTTTCCTGTACACCAGGAAACCATTTACTATGCTGGGTGGTAACCATATAACCAAATTTGGCGCCTGGTGGTTAAGTGGGTAATTATTGTGCTCCAATCGGATTGAGCCGGTGAAGGTTTATATCCAAGGGGTGGTTGGGGTTTATTGCTCACGTAAAGCCACTCAGGGATGAGTGAGGGTGGTCACTCTCATCTTAAATGTCAGGACCAACTGCCTAGCCCCGGGCTCCTACGCTCCTCATAGGGCAACGTAACAGTTACTCACATCTTTTAGCAGTGTTGTAATACTTCCAGAATGCAAAGACGGAGTTGCCATTAGGAGGAAAGGTACGATCACAGCATGTGTGTGTGTGTGTGTGTGTGTATTTGAGGTGGCGATAAGAGGCAGCTGTCTCCATTGTGATGGTGGTAGTGGTGGTGCCAGTGGTTGTAATGGTGGTACCAGTGGTGGTAATGGTGGCGATAATTGTAGGTGCCCTTGACTGCTCAGGGCGGAGGGAGATTTATCACGTCACCTCACTTTCTCTCTCTCCTCCTCACCCCAGTCACTCTCAAAGTCACTCTCCCCAGTTTCTTTGTCTGTGTTCTCCCTACTTTCAGATTCACTAAATAAATAGTGCAAGTACTCCTCCTCGGATAACCCTTTCCCTGCCATCATGGTTACTTTCAGTACTGAAAGGGAATAGTCAACAGAGGTTATAGACTTGAAATCTGGGTTTCTGTGAATGTACTCTATATAAAATCACTTATACACCTTCATCACTGACACACTGCACTGTGTAACACACTGTCACTATAACACATGTAAGGTATGGACTGGTGACGTAATAGAAAACGAGGAATAAAATGGCCTGCCGCACGCTAGCACACGCTCCTTGCCTGACTGCCGGGGGACTCTGACCTAATAATAGGTCACTTGTCCTTGTGACAGGATTGTTTGTGTTGCCATATATTTCCCTCAGACCTGGCCATCCTAACCTATGACTCACCAAAATATGACACACTTTCAGCCATAGGAAAAGTTTCTTCATTCATTTATAGCGAAATTGTGTCACAGTGCATCATCGATTACCTTCAGACTGCAAAGCACGTTGACTAGTATTGAGTCATCGTGTGTGTGGGGGTTTAATGTTCTGAATGAAAGGAAGCCTGGCCTCAGACCCGATGCTAAGAAACCAAAAAATAGAATTTGACAGTTACCAGTCTGTTACTCTGTACTGGCCATTATCATATTCAAATGGTACAATGAGATATGAATAATTTCATGCCTCAGTTCACTGGGAATGCTGATATTTCTCACACATTTGTACTTTATCTCTCTTATATTCTTGATCCCACCTCATTCCATCGTAGTGAAATGACGACAACTATGATGATAATGATGATGATGAGGATGATTCTATAATATAAATAATGTATCTGAATTCTAGGTCCAATTTCATAGGCTAAATATATTACATTTTTGTGTGGGGCATTTCGACTGTGGAGTAACGTAAAAGAATTCGAAGGCTTGAATGATGAGCGAGTGGATACAAAGCTTTTATCACTAGACTCTCCATTCACAGGGTGTTTCGTTCACTTTAGTGCTTTCCTTGTTCCAGTTTGTTGACCTTACAAGTTTCACATTATGATGATAATAGTGTATAAAATAATGCATCTACTAATGACAATTTTCTTAATGGTAATGATCTTTATTCACTTCAGCATATCTTCTTATGTGATTGTTTAAAAAACACCTAGCGATATTACTTATCTAAGAAGAGCCCGTGATACGAAATCTATGGAATTTTGTTTGAAAATTTCTAGCACAGAGGGTCACACTTGACTTGAGCAAAGCCGCCAGTCCTAACTTTCATTGTCAATCTGTTTATTGCCCCATCTTGAGAGTAGGGACCCCTGTATGAAACTACTCTGTCAACACATTTAAGGCATGACTGTCCATTCCTCTACCCTGAGTGTTAGTATGTGAATAATATGTCAACCATTCCCTTGAATGAAAACCCTGTAAGGGCCACCTGTTTGCAGCACTTTAACCCACTTGGCACCTAAATACAAAAAATACACACACACACACACACACACACACACACACACACATATATATATATATATATATATATATATATATATATATATATATTAGATAGATAGATAGATAGAAAGATAGATAGATAGATATTATATTTATATGTACTCCGCAGAATCTTACTACATCTGCGTGCAAAAGCACGAAAGCGTGAGAGGATTATGGCTAGGTTTTCTCCGTTCGTCTGTCTGCTATTCTGTCTGTCTATCTTGCCATTAGGTTTGCAGGTAAGTTATGGAAACACAAATCAATGGAAATGCACGAAATTTGACAAAACAACTGAGATCCCCCTCCCCCCCAAAAAAAAAAAATCTCGAGCACATTGGTCAGTTCAGTTTTAATTCGAATTAGACCAAGGCTGATGGAAGAGTTGACAAAGAGGAATGAACAAACTGGTAGGCGACATTGGCCAACTTTATGTGGACCAAACTTTGTCAGCTACTGGAAGGGAGTTACGACACTAAAAGTCATTTGTATATGGAGGTACTCCAGTGCAACATTCCACCCAAGAATCATGGTCCTGGCTTAGTAATCTTTAGAACCTTAGAATTTTACATGAGCAAACTAGCACTTGATGACCCTTGACCCCTGACCTGGTAGATATAGGTCTTTCATGTATGAAACACACTTGTATTACTCATTAACCTCTATAAGCATGCATAGTTTCATTCGATATCACTCAGCCATTGTGGAGCTAGGGAACTTGAAATTCTCTGTATGACCCACCAGAGGCACAAAATCTAGGTGGTGCTGCTAGCGACTGGAAGTGAGTTTCGATACTAAAAGTCATTTTTGTTTGGGGGTACTCCAGTGCAACATTACACCCAAGAATCAAGGCCCTGGCTTAATAATCTTCAGAGTCTTAGCATTTTGTGGGAGCATTGTCGTGATTTTAGCTATTTTCAATGTTTCTGCATTTGATAACCTTTGACCCCTGACCTGGCCAACGTAGCACATAGATGTACAACAGAAAGTTGTAGTACTGGTCAGTGTCTGTAAGCATAGCAGGCATACTTTCATTCAATTCCAGAGAGCCGCTGGGGAACTAGGGGCGCATTTTTGAAAACTGGTACTAGTTGCAAAGTATGTTGAGGCCAATCTTCGCTAAGTTGCCTCTCGAAAACTAGAGGCGAGAAAGGGAAAATGGATGGCATATTTCCGATAGGGAGTAACCTCAAGATGATGCCTGAAGTCAGAGCTTTGTACTTCCATGCTTCTACAGCTCAAAACATGAAAAATACGAAAAATACGTATTTTTGGTCGTTGCTTGCCAACGAGTAGCTCCCTAGCACCCAGAACCATTCGGACACAACCAGTCCCAGGCTGGTCATTGCGTCCAAGTTTGGTCGGAATCGGTTAATTATGAAAGGCGGAGGTGCCTACCACAATTAAACAAGAAAGAAATAAGAAAAAGGAAACATAACTAACATTAAGGGCAGCATCGAGCTGGCCAATGACTTGATTCTAGTTTGAGGACAACAGATCAGAAGTAAAGTTTACTAGGCAAGGTCAGTAACTCAGCTCGTTTGAGCAAATGGGCTTGTTTTTAATGTAAGTAAGGGATACACTTTTATTTTTTTTTTTTTTTAGATCAACAGATCAAACGGTAAAGGTCATAGGGCAAGGTCAATTTAAATACTTTGATCCATTATGACTAAAACTGGTGGATGGAATGAGGGTCTGGTAAGAATAAACTGTTTCGATTTTGATCATGTAATGAGGATGGAGAGTGAGAGACTGACGAGGAGAGTGTATGTGAGTGAGATGGAGGGGGGAGAGGGAGGGGGATGCAAAGGATGAGATGGAGGGATGGAGTGGAGAGGTATATGAGAGAAGGGGGTGTGAGCTGGGAGCAGGGCAGTGAAATGGTAGGAGACAGGGCGACATGGAGGTGATTTGTTTGTGGCCACCCCTTATGGGATTAAGGATTCTCGCAAAAGGTAGATAAACAGATAGATTTTGATAAAAGCAAGTCAGAGGTCAAGGAAACAGGAGAGGATCAAACGTTCGGCCTTATAGTAGATAGTAATAGGGCACGAATGTTGCATTCTGTGAGATTATTATTATTATTATTATTATTATTATTATTATTATCGTTGTTGTAATTGATCATACATTTTGACTAGGATTAAATGATAGCAGATGGACGGTGCTGCATTAAAGCATCATTAACATCATAGGCAAGTTCCTGGAAACCATAGTGAAAGATATAATAGTTAACCATTTAGAACAATATCTCCACATAAAAAATTCACAGTACAGATATTAGTGATTTTTACGATTGAGCTATTTTAGTCGTAAATTATTTCAGTTTCTAGAAAACATTCAGTAATGTTACCCATAATCGACTTCTTGAGAAATTGAGTCTGTTATTAGTACTAATATACGAATATGGATTAAAGACTGGCTTTGAGAACGTAAGCAAAGAGTTGGAATTAGCTAGAAGGAAGCAAACTGGATGAAAGTTACAGGTGTAGTACTGTAGTACTGTATTTCGGGGGAGGCGGTGGCTCAATCAGTAGAGAGGTAGCCTGCGGTCCTACCGGACCCACGTTCAATCCCCACAGGGTTAGGGAACAGTTTAACAAGTCACGTCCCGAGGTTTTCCGCACCTCCGACATCCCCCAGTCCCAAGCCTTTTTGGAAAAAAATTTTTTGGCTAAAACTTCCGCTTAGGTTGAGAAACGAAGGAAAATCACAAAGAAAGTGGTTCCCGCGGTCTATAAGTGGTCCATACAGGTGAGGTCCCCTGAGCCAGGTGTCGTGTTCTATAATGGACGTGATATGCGCTCACGTTTTCTATGGTAAGGAATACTGGGAGAAACAACACACAACACCTCTATATTTATTGAATTTGAACTAATAAACAATAACAGTAACAATATAATGGATTTCAGACACATATATATGAAAAATAAGCATTGTACCATTGCGCGAGCATAGCGAGTTTGGTCCGAGTTGTAACATGCTATATGCTAAGTTTCTTGTATCAGTCAACATATCATTTTTTCTACTTGTATACTTCTGTTTCAATGACATTTTACCAATTACAACTGTTTGTAAGTGTTTTCAGATGTTTTCATTCATTATGATGACATGCAGCATAAGTCTAGCGCACATCAGCTTAGTAAGCGCACTCGCTATGACTCGCATTTCAACATACCAAATTGTTTTATCACTTTCCAATTATTTTTCCCTTTATATAGAACCTTTCCTCCACCACTGTAAATGTTTTCAATTATTTTCATTCATTACGAGGGCATTTAGCGATATGCTAGCGCATATTCACGTAGCAACCACGATCTCAAACACTCGTGTTTCATCATCTGCTTTATTTATTCACTCCAATTATAATTTCCCACTTACATTACACACGTTTACACCCGTATACTGCACTGTACATACTTACTGGCATTATTTATTCAAGTGAGCGTGAGAATATCGCATGAAAATACCCTCGCAATGAATGTTTCGACCAACATAATACTCACACACTTATATACTAATTCTTCACATATATTACACAATTTACCACTTGCTGACTTTTATTTTCACTATTACGTGCCTTATTCATTCCACTGAGCGTCAGGATATCGCATCTCTATACACACGCTATGAATATTTGACTTAGAATATATTTCAGCACTTACAATAATTTGAACTTATATTATACCTGTAAGCATTTTCAATAATAATAATTATATAATTACGGGCCGTATTTATTGCACTGAGCGACAGAATATCGCATCATAAAACCCTCGCTATGTATGTTTCCACTTACGGCATATTTATACACTTACATACAATTTTTGCACTTATGTTATACCCGTATGCACTTTATACTAATATTTGGAGATCATCATGACTGATAATTTCACTGAGCGTCTGTCTGTCGCATTTACCTCATAATTTCAGCGTCCTTTCGCATTCACACCATATTAGAATTGCATCAACGTGTGATATTCACTGAAACATGGGTGAATACAGAGACCCACGTCACACTTCACGCACTCATAGCGGGTGTCCTTCTTCTGTGTCGTGAGTCTCACCTGGGGATTACTGCACACGTGACACCTGCGTTAGGGCCTAGGTCTGTTTGGCTGGGGAGGGATAGGAGTGGGGAAATGGCGGCCGGATATTCTCCGGGGAGTTTGTGCAATAGGGGCAGTGCGGGTGCGATGTTGGGGCCTTTCAACAGCATACCGTGCAAAGATTTCTCTTGTGAGCTCCCTCACAAACCCTTCAAATGTTTCCTGAACTCCTGTTGTCATGGCGTGAAGGTGGTGGCAATTCAGAGCAGTGATATCTAGCAAGTGAAAGAACAGTTTCTTATACCACTTCATCGTGGTCGTGGCACACTCTGCCGTCGATATCATGGAGTCTGACTGGTCCACGAGGCGCATGTTTATATTATAATCCATAACACACTCAGGTTTCCAAATACGACGCCTGTTCTCGCTACGGTAATCAACTGAATCAGTACGGTGCATCAAGGGGCGGTGAACCGTTGACAATAGGCTTACCTCTCTATTGTGATTCCACACAGTTGCAAGGATGTTGTTGGCCTTGAAGAAGACAGCCTCATGCCTTGCAAGTTTCCGCCCTACCTTGGCCATGTGACGCCGGTTCACCTTCACTGTTCCACAGACTCTAGTTTCATGTGTGTGAAGATAACGAGCGAGAAGAGGGCTAGTGTACCAATTGTCCAGGTAGAGAACGTGCCCACGATGAAGGTAGTCTTCTATCATCGTCTTTACCACTGCTCCCGACAGTCCAATACTTCGATCTTCTATTATGTCTGTCTGTGCACCGGTGTACAAGACTATGTCTTGCACGTATCCAGTCCTACAGTCGCACATAACAAAGATCTTGAATCCAAAACGGTGCCTTTTGTTGGGTATATACTGCCTAAATGAAATATTGCCTCTCCACAACACGAGACTCTCGTCTATGACGAGGTCTCTACAGGGATAGAATGAGGAACGAAAGGTTTGCCTGAGGTGATCATAGATCAACCTAATTCGCCTCATTTTATCAGTGTTGTTTGCATTTGCAGGATCATGAGCATCATAGAAATGGAGGCGACTTAGAATTTGTTGAAACCGATTATGGCTCATCACTTGACCAAATATTGGGGTAAAAATAACAGGGTCCCTAGTTCAGTAAGCAGGATTTCTATTCTTTCGTATAATACCCATCAAAAGGACCAGGGCAAAAAATAAGAACATTTCTGGAAGGGAGACAGGGTAACCATAGATGATAGAATGCCTACTCCTTGTTCCCAATCTTTCACTCTCTAGGCACTGGGTGCTTGCAAACAGGTTGGTTTGGTATACAATCTGCTCCACAAATGCCTCACTAAAAAACAGGTGGAAAAAATCCAACCTGGTGGAATTACGGTGAATTCCTGGAGCAATGCAGCCAGAGTGCCCCTGCTCAGTGAAGGGGTGAATGAGGGGAGAAAAATCACTCCCATCCTCCCAATTCCACGCCACAAATCCCTCATCCCCATCATCCCCATCACCGCCTTCGTCTGGGTGGGGAGGAGATCCTGGTTGGGGAGATGGGGGAGAAGGAGTGCGGAGGGCTTCCCCACTGTCACTCCTCTTCCCTTTGCCTTTACCCTTTCCCTTTCCCTTACCCTTACGGCCTTGAGGAACTTTAGGGGGCTGTGGGGATGAAATAGGGGAATATTGGGGAGCAGAAGACATGCTGGGGAGTGGTTCCTCCCCACCTTCCCCCTCCATGACAACACCACGTGCTTTCTCACGCACCTTAGCTCGACCACGTGTTAGGGGATATTGGGGAGCATAAGACGTGCTTGGGAGTGGTTCCTCCCCACCTTCCCCCTCCCTCACAACCCCACATGATAATGAATGCACCCGCACTGGCCCACGTGATCCACTACGCCGCCTCACACTATGTAGGGAGAGCAATGACTCACTCACGTCACTCTCACTTTCCCTAATCCTCCCTGCACTTTCCCTTTCACTCCCCACTCCCTCCACTTCACTTCCTAACTCCTCAAACAAAATGCTAGGCCCATACCTGCTCATACAACGTGGTGTGCGCTCTGGGCCACGATGAGTTATGACCTCACGTCCATACCACGTGGCAGCACGTCCCACGGCTCCGTCATTGTCATCATCCTCGTCCTCGTCCTCGAATTCTGGTTCCAAATCACGTTGGGGATAGGGATAAGATGTTGCACATGCCTTCTTTGCCTGCTGCCCCTCTCTAGCAGCACGGTAAGTCACGTATTGCCGCTTCCTGGGAGACGGAACTTCCTCGTCACTGCTGGTGGTTTCTTCCTCCTCTGGCTGCACATAATCCTTATCCATAACCTCGTCGTCCAGTGGGGAATCACTGTCGCCTGTAAAGGTGTCCAGGGCGGCTTGAATTTCGCTGTCTGAGAGTCCTCTCTTAGCCATGTCTGAGCAGGACCGTTGCTACCAGGTGAGTGGACGAGTGGTGGGTTAGCACAGGTCGCGCGGGGTCGCTGAGTGTCCCCGCCTGGTGGCAGGTAGGGGAAGGTCATGCGAGAGTACGTAATGCAAATCAAGCGCGAAATTTGAAAATTGTCGAAATTATGCACATTGCAATTGCACGACGTACCAGTACGTCGCCAGGACTGGCAAACGGAAATCATTGCAACGTACCCATACGTCGACGGGACGGGGCGGGTTAAGGATTTGAATTCATGTAAAGCAGACTTTACCGATCTACCAGAAGACCTGCCGACATGTCGTAAAAATACCCCCTCTAATACCAGTACACCAGTCCTGTATGAGACAGCCCTAGCATGTATTCAATATGGACGGTTGGTGTTAGCACCGAAGTGGTGACATGTAGAGGTGTATGATATGTAGGAGGACTACTGGGACTTGGGAGCAGGCTGTGAGGCCTATGCCCAGAGTCGACCACATTAAAAAAAAAAAATAACGTGGCTAGGTATTGTACTATGCTGTTTCTGGTTTTTATCAATGATATTGATGAAGGTGTCTCTTGTAAAATAATCGTATTCACCAACAGTACAAACAACATTTAAAGAGTACATACTATGATTCAAAGACAGCTTGATAAACTGTTCAGTTAGGCTTAAATGTATGGGTGCAAAGCAACTGTTAGGCACCGTACACCCCTCCCCCTCCTTTTCTGTCTTCTTTAAATCCTCCATGGCAGTGCCTTCGTTAATTGACGGACCTCCCTGGCCGGCGCCGGAACCATTTTTTCATATTTTGAAAAATCGATTTTTTGTCTTTCCCAGCTTGAAGAGAAACGTCTGGTGCACCTGGCAATGCAATTTTTAACTTCCTAAAGTCATCCTGTGCTTCACAATGAAACATGAAAAAATTCGCCAAATGACCGCATACACACCGTTGAAAACTAAGCAGATAAGTGACAAAACATCACACCAAATAAAATCCATATTTTCACCACCACCCCCCAAAAAAAAGTTTCAATGTGACTGAAATGATATCAGACTACTAGATTTAATGTACCGTGAACAATATCGGTACATAATATGGATGGTTATCTAATAATAATAATTATGAAGAATTCTTCACTTTCTTTTGTTTATTGTGCTTATGCAAATATTGAGTAAATTTTGTAGTCTAGGTGGTGCGAAGTGTGTGAAAAGAGAAGCAAGAGATGGCATTTTTAGACTCTGACCAGGTACGAGTGTCCCTTTGTGTGTCTTGGCTGAACTGCACCAGTAATATTTTCATACCATCCTCGATTAGCAACTCGCATGATGGGATTTTCGTGAAGGGAAGGGAAGGTGTACGTCCATCTAGTCACCACGTGAACACCTTTGATGTTGCTGAAAAGCTTGTACAGTACAAAACATGAGATATGTAAAATGATCAAATTCAATACAAAATACGTGAACTAAGTAGAAATATCATCTTAATGAATTTTTCTCCATTCTTTAATATTTATTACGATTATTCCTGTATTGACTTCTATCCATACTCAGGGTGGAATATTGCATGTCATCTTCCATACTCAGAGTGGAATACTGCATGTGAAAAGAGAGGAGAATGATGGTCGCTTTTATTTTGTTTTAAAGTAATGGGTGCAGCTATGTGTGAATAAGGACAATCCTCATGGTCAGAAAACAATATGGTCAGAGAATGGCATTGTTGGCAGGGGAATGAGGTGTAGGGAAAGGTAAAGTTGTAAGTTATATTTGTTATTACTATACACAAAGATTGTGACTATTTCTGCTGCAAGTACAAGAAAATCATAAGAGGAAATCAGTACAAAGAAACAAAGAATGACAAAGAAAATGAATGAAGGATGAAAAGAAAATACTTACCCTTTACGCTTTCAGGGTTGTAGATTGTGACTTACATAGTTTGCTGGGAGCAAGAGGGATGCTTATCTCTCTATCCTCCATTTTCAGGTCAAAAATAAATTTGATAAGTAGTCACTGTCTGGGAAACACTTTCTCTCCACTTCCCAAAACGAGGAAGCGTTCTGACAGCAGTACCTACCAGTCAGAAGTGTACAACAGGGCCAGATGGATTGGGTGGGGCAGTTGTTGTTGTTGTTGTTAAGATTTGTCCAACTGTTAAGAGTAGTATGGACCCGGGCTCAGGGTGGAGAGCCCGCCAGAGTTGTCAGATGTTACGAGTGGAGCTCCCCGACGAGGAACTGCTGGGGCTGGTTAATTTTGAAGAGAGATCTGGGTTGGTCTCTTTGAGATGTCCTAAAAGTTTATCAGGGTCGAAGGCCGTCTTAATGATGTCATCAATATGTGCTTTGTTGATGTTCTTGTGAGGCGGAAGATGATGATCACAAACAGTGGAAGTGGAGGATGCAGAGTCTTCAGTGTCCATCTCGGCTGGAGGCGGTGGTCTTGGCTGCTTTTCCTTCCTCGATATCGGTGGTGGTGAGGGAGATGCACAGGACTGAAGGTCGTCGTCAGTAGGTGGTAGATCTTGGCTGACAGGTGGATGAGGGGGAGGGACTTCCTCGTCTTGATGGATGGAGATGACGAGAGGATGGAACCTCTCCTCGGCGTGTGGTGAGCCTGGTTGTCTGTGCTGTCCATTAGTGAAGGTGGCATGGTGGTGATGGAAGCAGTCTCTATGTTTAAAGAAGCATCGAGCTGCAGCCTTTTCCGTGGTGTTGAGCGGAGCTGCAGAGTGGGGGCTCGACCCTCCTGACAAGGAACAGGCTGTGAATCACAGGCGAAGCTCTATGGGACAACAAGGCGCGGCAACCCGTTCTTCTTGAATATCTCAGGGAGAAAAACGAGCATCGCAGCCTTGTCATCATCACAGAATAACTTCGTCATTGCGATGCACATGGCGATGATTGTCTCCACCCCACCAGGACATCGGCGATCTACAGGCCGGAGCCCCCGTGCCCTGGGGCGCCACCATGCATAGGCAGAGCCTTTCACAGCCGCATCCCCAGGTCTGGTGACGTTTCTAGCCTCAGGACCCTTCGGTGTCTGATGGAGTTGGAAAATGACCGTCTCGCCCTCGCCTAACAAGCGTGGTTGGCTCTGTGAAGCGGGAGCAACTTTATCGAGGCAGTGCACGAATACATCGGCGCCGGTGTCTTGACACCAGATGAATCCGTACCCCGCCCTCACGTTATACCACTTCACAGTCCCTGTGATAGTCTCGGCTCGTGGCGACTGCTCCCTGCCTGTAGTGGCCCCTCTCAACAGGTCTAAGGTCGAGGCGGGTGGAGATGGCATCGCTGGGAAGACAAGAGTTGTTACCACCACTGCTGCTGGATATCTACTTACTGAAGATTCACCTGTTCTGGGGCCAGTTCCCTCGCAACCCTCACGAGGAATGACTCTTGAAGCTGATAAACGCCTTCTCGGTTACGGTATACTATCGAGATTGGTACTCGTCGCCAGATAGAATCGATGCACTTGCAAATGATCTGGCTCTCTTCAAGACACTACAGATCTACAAGAACCAGGTTGACGAGGAAGTGGGCTGCACAAGCTGCACAGTGAAGTAGCTGGTACCTGAGTGATGATCTTGCGGGCTTTGTTTTTTTCTCGAACCTCATGCTTGGGGACGAGAAAGCTCAGATGCTCCTGAACCTTCACTAGAAGCCTCCTTGAAAGGTCAGGACAAGGAATGTGGATCCCCAAGTGTTGCAACACCCCATGGACTAGTAGACTGCTGATTTCCTCACGATCCAAACACTAAACTTCTTCAAGTGTTTGAAGATTGAGGTTTCCAGGGAGCTTGAGGACACTGAGGAGCACTGCAGATGGGTCAGGGCAGTCAGCATAGTCAATGACTGTGCTGAACATGGAGTCAAGCTGGCAACTGACTTAAATGAGAAACTCACAAGGAGCAAGGCAGAGAGACAGCTGGCGCTCCAAATCATCGCCAACCACAGGAAATAGGTTCATCAAATGCAGAAGGCCATATATGTCTAATCATCATGTGTCCTGCTCTGAGTCTTGGGGTGTCAGGATAATATCCTCCTGAGGACAATATCTCCCCATTCACAATATCTCCTGAGGACAATATCTCCCTATTCACAATATCTCCTGAGGACAAAATCCCCCTGAACACTATACCCTCATGAATAATGTCCCATGAGGACAAATTTTGCTCAATTTTTCTGTATTCTAGTTCCATGCCCTTACTGGTTATATATTGCAGCTCGTATAGATAAGTTAGGTTACGTTAGGTTAGCATAGGTATATATATATATATATATATATATATATATAGGGAGGTGAGAAGACAGGAAGAAATCAGTAGGGTAGAAGTTGTGGAAGCAATGAAGAAAGTTAAATCGGGGAAAGCCCCAGGAATTGATGGAGTGTGTGGTGAAATGCTGAAGCATGGGGATAGTAGTAGAATGGATGTGGAAGATGTGTAGATTGGCCTGGGAGGAAGGTAGAGTCCCGGAGGATTGGAAGTCAGGTATAATAATTCCCTTGTACAAAGGAAAAGGGGAAAAAGAAGTGTGTGGTAATCATAGGGGCATTTGTCTTCTTAGTATAATAGGAAAAGTTTATGGTAGGATACTTATTGACAGAGTTAGAGAAAGAACAAAAATTAGTTGGAGAAGAACAGGGAGGCTTTAGGAAGGGAAGAGGTTGTGTAGATCAGATATTCATTCTTAGATCTTTAGTGGAAAAGTTTCTAGAGAAGGGAAAGAAGTTGTATGCGGCTTTCATGGATTTGGAGAAAGCATATGACAGGGTGGATAGACAAGAATTGTGGAAGGTATTAAGAATATATGAAGTAGATGGGAAGTTGTTGAATGCTGTGAAGAGTATGTACGATGGTGCGAAGGCTGCAGTGTGTGTGGATGGTGAACTAAGTGAATTTTTCTCTTTGAAAGTTGGGTTGAAACAGGGATGTGTCATGTCGCCATGGTTGTTCAATCTGTACATGGATGGGGTAATAAAAGAGGTACAAGGTAGGGTAGTGGATGTTGGAGTGGCCCTGGTGAGAGAGGATAGTGTTTGGAAACTCCCTGTACTGTTGTTTCCAGATGATACTGTGTTGTTGAGTGAAGACGAAGGGGAGCTGCAAGGCTTGGTGGATGAGTTTGGGAGAGTGTGTAAGAAACGGAATCTAAAGGTGAATATAGGGAAGAGTAAAGTGATGATCTTTGAGAAAGATGAAGTCAGTGAATGTACAGCGAGGTTGGATGGTGAGGAATTGGAAAATGTGAGTAGGTTTAAGTACTTGGGTAGTGTGATGAGTATGGATGGAGGTTTGGAGGGTGAAGTGCTTGAAAGGGTACAGCAGGGAAGAAAGGTTGCTGGTTCTTTGAAAGCAGTGATAAGAAACATGGAAGTATGTATATATATATATATATATATATATATATATATATATATATATGTATACTGTACTTCCAGTGCGATGTTACAGTGAATGGAGAGAGACTGGAATTGGTGAGAGAGTTCAAATACCTGGGTACAGTGAAAGAAAAGAGAGGAAAATATGAAAAAGATGTTGAAAGTAGTGATACAAGGAAAAAATGTAGCTGGTACAATGAAGGCCTTGATAAGAAACAGAGGCATGAGTGCTGTAGCTGCATGAAGCTTATATGAAGGGGTGTTAATGCCAACTTCAACATATGGATGTGAGACTATAGTGCGGCATGAAAATAAAAAGTCAAGAGTAAGAGCGGTGGAGATAGGACTGCTGAGCAATGTATGTGTAGTACAAAGGGTGGATAGGATGCGAAATAATGTGATTCGTGAAAGATGTGGAGTGAGGAAGTCGGTGGACACTAGAATCGAGGAAATTGTACTGAGATGGTATGGTCATGTGGAGAAAATGGATAACAATATGGTATATCTGAGGGAATTTGAAGGAGGGAGAAGGCGAGGTCGTCCAAGGATAAAGTGAAGAGATATGGTGGATGAGTGTGTGAGGAAGAGAAGTTTGGAAGTCGGTGAGGCTAGGGAACTGACAAGAGATCGAGCTGGCTGGATAAATGTTGTGAGGAGAAGTGCATGATCAGGAATTTGGCACCCCTTCTTACCGTGGCAGCGTCCGGATTGACTCAGTAGGATATGTTTATGTGAAGCTACAGATCATGGTGAATGTTTTTGGCATATGCGATAAAGCCAGGATTCAGGGGGCTTGAATGATGAGTGAATGGAAAAGCGGCCCATTGGATTGGGCAAATATATATATATATATATATATATATATATATATATATATATATATATATATATATATATCATCACCCACTACCAATCCACGGCTGAAGAAAGGCCTCCCCCAATCTTCTCCACGAATTCCTTGACTGAGCCAATCTCTCCCAAGTTTTTCCTGCTAATTTCTCTATATATTTCATCTCTCCACCTCCTGTCTGGACTTTTTCTGCTCCGCATACAATCTCTTGGTGTCCAGTCACTCAGCCTTTTGCTTCATTGGTTTTCCTTAATTTTGGCCTGCCCACCTCCATTTTTCTTCGTTTATAACTTCTATAATGCCTTTGACTTTAGTCTGCTATCTCACCCAAATTTATATTTTCCCATCTCTTCAATATATTCCAAACATTGACCTTTCCATTGCTGTCTGACAACGGATTAATCTATCTTCCATGGAATTTGTTAGTTTCCAAGTCTCACAACCATACGTCTTAGGAGGAATTATACATTCATTATATTCTTTTTTGCTTCATACATATTGGCAAGCTACTTTTCATAATGCTTCTATGTTTACCAAATCTTTTAATCCAATTGCAATTCGTCTTGTTTTTTCGCTCTCATGGTGTTTCATTAATTTTGGTATTTGCCCCAAGTAACTGTACTCCTCGACTTCTTCAAGAACTTCTTTGTTTATTCTGATGACACTCTTAGGTGTACGGTATGTGGATTAAATTTTACTTTAGTTTTACTCCGGTTCATCTTTAGCCCTATTTTGAGACTTTCTCTGTTCAGATCATTTAGCATTTCCTGCAATGTTTCTGCTGTTTCTGAGATTAGGACAATGTCATCTGGAAATTTTAAATGGTTTAGCTTTTCACCATATATGTTTCCTCCTTTGTTCTCCTAGTCTAGGTTTCTGAAAATACTTTCTAGGCTTGCTGTCAACAGTTTTGGTAAAATTATATTTCCCTGATGTACATCCTTCTCAATCTTAAAATTTTCCGTGTTTTTATGTAATTTAACTGTAGCAGATCCCTCTTTATAGATGTTTTCAAGCAGTTTTACAATGTTTTAATTAACTCTTTGTTCTCGCAATGAATTTATAATTGCTATGTGCCCCACTGTGTCGAAATCTTTTTCGTACTCAGCAAAACCTAAGCACGGTGATTTACTATATTCTGTAAGTTTCCCAGTTAACTGATTCATTGTGTGCAGATGGTCAGTAGTGGAATACCCGTTTCGGAATCCTGCCTGTTCACGAGGTTGGTTTTCATCCAAATTTGTTGTTATTCTGTTCGTAAGGACTTTAGTGACGAGTTTGTAAATGACTGATAATAAGCTAAGGGTCAATACTTAATAAGAACTTTTGGGTCGCCCTTTTTGCAAAGTGAAATAACTATTGCATTATACCGTGTTTTGGGAATCTTCTTTTTTATACATTGAGTAAATAAGTGTGCAAGCCTGTTTTGTACTTCCACCCCTATATCCAACAGTATATCTGCTACTATTCCATCTTCTCACAGAGCCTTCCCCGTTCTCATACTTTTAAGAGAAACGTTTACTTCGTCTGGTGTTACCTCAGATATTTCACCTGGGTCAACTGAAAAGGTAGCTATTAATACTACTCCCTTTAATGCATACAGTTCTTTGTAAAATTCTTCAACTCTCTTCATCATTTCTCTGCACTTGATGACTTCACCGGTTTTGTCCTTCAGTGGTATAATTTGTTGCTTTGCTGGCGCCATTTTACTTCAGACCTGTTTCAGACTTTTTCCTTTTTTGATGTTTTCTTTGACTTGATCCATGTTTCTCTTTATTCTTTCTTCTTTTTGTCTCTTGTTGTTACGCTTATTTATTTCCGCTCGTTCTTTTTCCTCTTTCTTTGTTTTTACTTTCATTTCCTTTCTTATTGCATAAGCTTCAGGGTCTTTCCCGTATACTTCTTGTTTGTGGTTGTATTAGGTTTCCCTATTACCTCCACTGATTCTCTTAGCACTTTTGTTGGTCTGTCATTCAACACATCAGTGTCATATTCAGCATTACTTTGAGCTTGAAACCTGTTCTTTATTTCCAACTGAAAGGCTGCTTTGTTTTCATTTACTTTTATTGGGCACATCTCTCTGTTTTTAATACTCTTTCTTTCACATCTGTAATTGAATCTGGCTGTGCAACCCACAATTCTATGATCACTTCCTATAATTTTTTGTTGATAACTGTGGCATTTGTGATCATGTTATTCTTATCTGCTATAATGAAGTCAACTTCATTCTTTGTTTCTCCATTTTCACTTCCCCAGGTCCATTTTCTCCCTGTTCTTTTGTGAAAGAATGTTTTCATTATTCTTATGTTATACATTTTAGCAAAATTTACTTCCATTTCTCAGCCTTCATTCCTCTCTCCAACTAGAAATTTTCCCATGCATGCTTCTCCATTTTTTGATTTGCCCAGTCTTGCATTGAAGTCTCCCATGAGTATAGTATATGTGGTCTATTCTTCCTCTATTAACTAGTAGATGTCGTCCTAGAATGTTTCTATTTCTTCATCTGAGCTTTGAGAAGTCGGTGCATATGTTTGTATTACTTTCAGAGTGTATTATTTGCACAGTCTAATTACAATCTATGTTGCTCTGTCGGATAAACTGCTGAATTTGATAATGTCGTCTGTAAGATTTCTGTTAATTAGTAATCCTGCACCACTAACTCTTACATTTTGCCTTCCTCTGTGGTAAAATAGGTGGTTCCTATCTTCGAGCTGAAGTACTTTTTCTTCGTTTCTGTAAATTTCACTCAAACCTACAATATCCCAACTAATGCTTTCCAATTCAGTCATTAAGTTATCAAGTTTGGAAAATTCTGTGAGGATTCTTATATTGTATGTAAACATCTTAATGGATTTCAATTTGTTTAATATCCCAGTCTCTAATTTGCCGAGACAGTGTCTGCTCACTTTCGGTGGTACACAGCTCTTAAGCACAGGAGACAGTGCGATTGGACCTTTAATGGACGATGATCTAACAGGAACGACAGTCAATACATGTGCAATTAAATTCATGTTTGGTTGGGAGGATTGGGGCAAATAATCTCACGTCCGTTCTTCACAGTTTCTAGTGAGATGTAATTTCTGCCACCTCATTCGGTATATTCAGTGGACCCAGTGTATCTATCGGGGGTCCCATGGTCTGCCCCGTCTAATACGGTACCTAGTATATCTCTTCCCTGATCCGCCACCTGGGGACTCGCCAGGTGGCAAAGGGATCCTGCCCCTGTATATCTATCTATCTATCGATAGATAGATAGGTAGATAAGTAGATATACATATATATATTATCTATCAATCAATCAATCTATCTATCTATCTATATATATATACGAGTATATCATCTCATCTCATCAGCCGTTTGAGTATCCACTGCAGGACCGGCCTATCCCTACCGAAGTCGGGACGATACAGCCAATGTACCTATACCAAGTGGCTTAGGCTGTCTAGTTCAGATTGTATGTAGAGTGAGAAGTGCTTGTAAGTGTAACTGTAGTGTTGGAGTGGCTTTGGATGTGTGTGTAGTCTGTGAACCAAGTGTAATCAGCCCACGCAAGCCGACTGGTTGCAAGCATACTTTATAGCAGCGTTTCTCATCCAGGGTTCCACGGAACCCTAGGGTTCCGTGAGATGTCGCTAGGGGTTCCGAAAGAAAGTGATAAATAGGTTAATCATATGTAAATGCATTTTTGAGTAATTTTTTTGCATAATTTCATATCGGTAACTTTACCATGCGCGTACGGCATATTCTTGGAAAATTCTTGGGTATTATCTTAAAGTCTTAACCTGTTATTTCATTTAAATGTATAAAAATTATGGGGAATATACTCAGCGACGTCTATACGGCGCCAGTGTGAAACCGCCTTTAGTGGTCAGTATACAGGAGCTATATGTGACGGCCTCGTATATCATCAAGTGACTCACTCAAGTACAGGACACATGCGAGGTCTCCATCAGTCATGTATGTACTTCCTGGCGTGCAGGTACAGTCCCTCATTTACCCACGTTATTTTGTAAATGTTACCCACCATTTAGTGATTTTGTATGAACTTTAAAAGTTTAAGTACGTTTATGATTTTTTTGTTAGTTTATGAGAAGTTTGTGTGTGTGTTTTCTCTCTCTCTCTCTTCCAAGGTTAGTTCTTCTGTTTGCCTTACTTTGCTTCAGTTTTATTTGTTTAAGTTTTTTTTATCAAGTTATTGTACTAGTACAAGTAGTTATTACCAGTTTTCGTTCTGGTTATATGTGTTATATATGATATTGATTATTTATGAATATTTTTTTTGTGTGTGTAACTGAAAACGTCCGTAAGAAGTCTCTTCAACAAGCATTTTAATTTCAGTTACTTATTTTTATTTATTATTGTTATTATTATTTTGCATTGTCAACAGACTTGGGAAAAAAGGAAGTTATTTTTTGCTTAAACCAGTTATCAGAAAAAATATATTATGTTCTCCTTGTGAACTTTAAGTTTATACAAGAGAAACAAAGATATTAACTATAATAAATTTGAATTTTTATGTAAAGGTTCCCTGAGACATGAAAATTATTTTAAGGGTTCCATAAGGGTAAAAAGGTTGAGAAACGCTGCTTTATAGTATGCGACACTGGTTCAGCCACAGCACCCCTTGTGTCTGCCGATGCAGTACGTGGCCAGAAGAACGCTCCCAAAGTTTATTACCATGGCATGGTGCGAACCCTCTTTTACCACTGTACCGCAGAGGGTCAAAAATATATATATATATATATATATATATATTATTAAATAACCTATGATTTCATCATCCTTTGTGTAATTCTAACGTACAGTGTACTGCCTGTTTGATCACGAGCGTGTTCTACCTCACTCCCCCCCTTCTACCGTTATAGTAGAGTAAGTCGTTCTTTCTGTTGTTCAGAGCGGGATTGTCAACTCTTTGTCCCCATGGCTTCATTTGCGCGTCCTTCTTACAAGTTGTATCAAGCTCTGCTGGCCCCTATATAATGAGCTCAGTCTCTGCATTATTGCCACTTAGATCTGCTCCTCATTTTGTTCACATCTCTGTCCTCCCTTGTACAGTTATTATTGTGAGTGCTCAGGAAGTCTCCAACCATCTAGCAGCTGTGTAATTTGAGTATAAGTGTTCTTGCATTTTTTCTTGTACTGTGTAGCATAAGGTTGATTCTTAGGCCTAGTGAGGTTTTTGTAATTCATGTGAGGTTCTTATTGTCAGCCATCATTTTTAATAGTATTTTGTATCTGTAATAATTTATCTTGCATTAACTGAGCATTACCCAGTGTATTTTCATTTTATCAGGGCTGACTTAGATAAATTTACTCTTGCTAATTTCGTGTTAATAGAGGCTATTGCAGTTAACCATATATTTAACCTATTTTTTGCCATTACATTATCCTTATGAGTCCTGAATGTTTTGTTGTTAGTTTGAGCATTAAACTTTAACTTGTAATTTTACCTAACTCTTTTGTTTTGAACCTGGAACTTTACGGGAGTGTAGTGATTTTTAGTATTCTCACTTAAAGTGTACATTATCTTTCGCTGTTCCGTAACATAAATTTGGCGACCTCTTATCAGGATATTCAGGATATTATCATAAGGATATTGCTTGATATTTTGTGACTGTGATTTATTCATGATGTCTACTATTACTACACTTGATGAAGCCAAAGATTTTTTTTCAAATGTGCAAACAGTGTGTGATGTAGAAAACAGAACAAAGAATGAACTTAAGCTTGTTGCTCAACAATTGTGAATTGCTGTTCGCTCTCATCATTCTAAAGATCAAATTATTGACATGATTAATGAAAGCTTGTTTAATGTAACTCCTCCAAATGAGCAAACGCAGATTGAATTAGCTAAGTTACAGCTAGCCCTGCAGGAGGCTCGTGTGAAGGAAGCTGAATTTCAAGCACGTGCTAAGGAGGCTGAGTCTCAGGCTAAGGAGGCTTGTGTTAAGGAGGCTGAATTTCAAGCAAATGCTAAGGAGGCTGAATCTCAGGCTTGGATTTAGGAGGCACAGATACAGGCTGAGGCACAAATTGAACTAGCTAGGATTCAGGCAGACCATGAGTATCGCATGAAACAAGGTGGAACTGGATCATCTAGCTCTGATGATTTTGATGTGGCTAAAAATGTTAAATTTGTCCCTCCTTTTAATGAATCTGATTTAACCAAGTATTTTCAGTTGTTTGAGAGGGTAGCTACAGGTTTTAATTGGCCCAAAAAGTATTGGCCAGTACTCCTTCAAACTGTTCTCACCGGTAAAGCTCAAGTAACTTATGCATCTTTGCCTCAGGATCAATCTGATAATTATGATGTAGTTAAGAGCTTGATTCTTAAGGCCTATGAGCTTGTTCCTGAAGCCTATAAAGTAAAATTTAGGACAACTTACAAGCAAGATAAGCAATCCCATGTTGAGTATGCAAAAATCAAAGAAGATCTGTTAGAGCAGTGGTTAAATTCTAAGAATGTGGATTCTGATTTTGGTAAATTTAAGCAGATGATTTTGCTGGAGGATTTCAAGAGGTGTATTTATAAAGATGTAAGCCTATATCTTGATGAGAAAAGAATAGATAATTTGTCTGATGCTGCAGTTTTAGCTGATGAATATGTTCTCACTCACAAGAGATATTCTAGAGAAAAAGGGAAAGCTGAGAGTAAGTACGTTGCCTCTACTCTGAGTACAGGTAACAGGAAAGAGAATAAAGATGATGTTTCTCAGGAAGTAAATACCAGCTTCACCTCTAGATTTCAGAAAAGTAAATGTACTTATTGTAGTAAGCTTGGTCATACTACGGAGGAATGTTTCAGGAGACAGCGTGATGTGAACAAAAAGGAGTCTTTAAATATTCAGTCAATTGGTCTAGTGTCCACCCTTGGGAGTTCCCAGAATTCTTTAACTGAGTTAACTGAACCTGCTTTGAGGGGTAACTTAAATTCTCATGATGGAGCTCCTCTTTTGAGCAGTAACGTGGGTGACACTCTCAAGAGTTCATGTGCTAATTTCCTGTCTGATGGTTTTGTCAGTCCTCTGGACAGTAATGACAAGAAATCAGTTCAAATATATCGTGATACAGGTGCTTGCCAATCCCTTATGCTGACCAGTGTTCTAGGCTCTAATGTTAATTCCTCTGATGAAACTGTAATCTTACAAGGTGTAGGGAATAATTACTTCTCTGTCCCTCTGTGCAGAGTGAATTTAGAGTCTGGTTTTGTTAATGGTTCCGTTATGGTTGGGTTGGTTGAGACACTCCGAATGTCAGGTGTAACTTTCTTACTTGGAAATGATATTGGTGGAAGTCAAGTGTGTCCAGCTCCTCAGTTGTCTAGTGAGCCAGTGGCTGCGACCCAGGATTGTGATGTCCCTGATGTGTTCCCTGCATGTGCTGTCACTAGGGCTAAGTCTAAAGTTACTGGTGATTTAGAGGATAATGATGATGATGATGTTATCCTAGCTGACACTTTTCTTGCTAATTTGGACCACTCACCAGATAAGGCAGTACCCCGTAGTGTTGATAATTTGTCTCGTCAAGAGTTGGTTGAGTTGCAGGTTGCTGACCCTGAGTTGAAAGGTCTAGCTAACTCTGCTTGCAGTGAGGAAGAGTCAGCTGGTGCTTCTACTTGTTATTATATAAAGTCAGGAGTACTTATGAGGAAGTGGAGACCCCCAACAGCATCAACCGACTGTGAAAGGGAGATTGTACATCAAGTTGTCATCCCCCGTGTTTGTAGGCAGGATATCATTAGAGTGGCTCATGATTCCAGTTTGGCAGGACACCTTGGAGTGAGGAAGACTGTGGCACGCATTTTGAAACACTTTTACTGGCCAGGTATCTTCAGGGATGTTTCCTGGTATTGTAAGTCTTGTCACACCTGTCAAGTTGTGGGGAAGTGTAATCAGACCGAAAAGGTTGCACCTCTAGTTCCCATTCCTCCTTTTGAGGCGCCATTGACCCGTGTGTTGGTGGATATTGTGGGCCCTCTTCCTAAGACTTCTTCAGGATTTTCTTATGTGTTGACCCTGATTGATATGGCTACTCGTTATCCTGAAGCCATTCCACTTAGAAATATCTCAGCAAAGAACGTGGTTAAGGAAATGCTAGGGTTCTTCACAAAGTTTGGTCTGCCCAAGGAGGTACAGTCAGACCGGGGAAGTAATTTCATGTCAAATGTTTTCAAGCAGTCTCTGAAAGAGTTGGGCATCACCCAGATCACGTCTTCAGCTTACCATCCCCAGACCCAAGGAGCGTTGGAGAGATTTCATCAAACACTCAAATCGATGCTCAAGAAATACTCTTTGGAATATCAGAAAGACTGGGATAAAGGTCTTCCATTTGTTGTGTTTGCTGCAAGAGAATCTCCAAATGAATCACTGGGCTTCTCACCTTTTGAACTACTGTTTGGCCATGAAGAGGACCCCTTAAGTTACTCAAGGAATGCTGGCTGTCAGAGGAAGATGACGTCAACCTGCTGGAGTATGTGATGAAGTTCAAAGAACGGCTGTCCACTGCTTTACAACTGGTGAGAGAGAATTTAGGAGCTGCTCAGGAGAAGATGAAGACTTAGTATGATAAGAAGTCCAGGTTACGCCAATTTCAGCCAGGAGATCAGGTTTTGATTCTGCTACCGGTTCATGGGCAACCTCTTCAAGCCAAGTTTAGTGGTCCTTATTTCGTGGAGAAGAAACTCAGTGATGTCAACTATGTCATCGCCACACCAGATCGTAGAAAGAACAAGCAACTATGTCACATCAACATGCTAAAGTTATATCACAGGCGGGACGAAAATAATCCAGTCTGCACTGTAGCTGTTCCACCCGAGTCTGCAAGTGAAGCTCTCCCATGCAGTATGAGCCTGAGTGATAGTTTGGGGAAGAATCCTGATATCATGAATGATCTCCAGACTAAGCTTTCTCATCTACCTCCCGAGGAAAGGCAGGAGTTTTCGGCATTACTGCAGGAGTACCCGCAAGTATTCCGTGCCACTCCAGGAAGAACTACTGTGTTGATGCATGATGTCGATGTTGGAGGCGCAAAGCCAATTAAACTGCCTCCTTACCGTGTGAACCCAGTGAAAGTTCCTCTCATCCAGAAGGAGCTTGGCTACTTGTTGGACCACAAGATGATTGAGCCCTGTCAGAGCGATTGGAGTTCTCCTGTCACTCTAGTCCCTAAGCCAGGTGGGTCACAGCGGCTTTGCATCGACTACAGACGTGTTAATCAGATAACCAAAACAGACACTTACCCTCTCCCTCGCATGGAAGATTGCATAGACAAGATCGGAAAGGCTAGGTACATAAGTAAGTTTGATTTGTTAAAGGGATACTGGCAAGTACCTATGACTGAACATGCTAGGGAGATCTCATGTTTTGTAACACTAGGAAAGACTTTTGCATATTCTGTAATGCCATATGGTATGAAGAATGCACCAGCCACATTTCAGAAGCTCATGAATGTTGTAACAGAGGGTTTGGCAGGGTGTGTTGTTTATATTGATGATGTATTAATCTTCAGTGACAACTGGAAAGATCACCTATGCCATGTCAGTAAATTTCTTGACCGTTTGGTTCAGGCTAATCTTGTAGCTAATTTATCAAAGTGTGAGTTTGGTCAAGCTAAAGTTCAGTATCTTGGGTATGTAATTGGTGATGGACATGTTGCACCACCAGCAGCTAAGGTTCAGGTTATAAGTGATCTTCCCAGACCTAAAAGTAGGAAAGAGCTACAAAGATTTTTGGGAATGGTAGGTTATTACCGGAGATTTGTTCTTAACTTTTCTATTCTCGTATCACCACTTACAGACCTACTGAAAAAGGGAGTTAAATTTGTCTGGACCGATAACTGTGAATCCTCTTTCAACAAACTTAAAGCTATCCTATTAAGTCAGCCAGTGCTCGCTACTCCAAATTTTGCTAAGCCTTTTAAGATGGCTGTTGATGCAAGTGATACAGGAGCTTGGGCTGTTTTGCTGCAAGAGGATGATCAGGATATTGAACACCCTGTATCTTATTACAGTAAGAAGTTCACTCCACCTCAAAAGAACTACTCAACTATTGAGAAAGAGCTTTTGGCCTTGATTTTGGGTTTACAGCATTTTTCATTTTATTTATGTTCTGGTTTTGACCCCATAGTCATTTATACCGATCATAACCCACTGAAATTCCTTAGTAAGTTTAAAGATAAAAATCAGAGATTGACAAGATGGAGTCTACTTCTTCAGGAGTATTCATTAGACATACAACATGTCAAGGGGAAAGAAAATGTTATTGCAGATTGCTTATCTAGACTTTAGACAGATTGTTTTAGAGTAATAAGAAATTTCCTTTGTAAATTTCTTTTTCTTTGTGGGGAGGTGTTACATAGCCTATGATTTCATCATCCTTTGTGTAATTCTAACGTACAGTGTGTTGCCTGTTTGATCACGAGCGTGTTCTACCTCACTCCCCCCCTTCTACCGTTATAGTAGAGTAAGTCGTTCTTTCTGTTGTTCAGAGCGGGATTGTCAACTCTTTGTCCCCATGGCTTCATTTGCGCGTCCTTCTTACAAGTTGTATCAAGCTCTGCTGGCCCCTATATAATGAGCTCAGTCTCTGCATTATTGCCACTTAGATCTGCTCCTCATTTTGTTCACATCTCTGTCCTCCCCTGTACAGTTATTATTGTGAGTGCTCAGGAAGTCTCCAACCATCTAGCAGCTGTGTAATTTGAGTATAAGTGTTATTGCATTTTTTCTTGTACTGTGTAGCATAAGGTTGATTCTTAGGCCTAGTGAGGTTTTTGTAATTCATGTGAGGTTCTTATTGTCAGCCATCATTTTTAATAATATTTTGTATCTGTAATAATTTATCTTGCATTAACTGAGCATTACCCAGTGTATTTTCATTTTATCAGGGCTGACTTAGATAAATTTACTCTTGCTAATTTCGTGTTAATAGAGGCTATTGCAGTTAACTATATATTTAACCTGTTTTTTGCCATTACATTATCCTTATGAGTCCTGAATGTTTTGTTGTTAGTTTGAGCATTAAACTTTAACTTGTAATTTTACCTAACTCTTTTGTTTTGAACCTGGAACTTTACGGGACAGTAGTGATTTTTAGTATTCTCACTTAAAGTGTACATTATCTTTCGCTGTTCCGTAATAATATATATATATATATATATATATATATATATATATATATATATATATATATATATATATATATATATATATATATATATATATACTGTATATCGATAGATATATAGATAGATAGATAGATACTGTATATATACATACATATATCTATCTATCTATCTATCTATCTTTACTTATTTATTTATATACCTATATTTGTATATATGTATATCTGTCAAGGTATTGTCTAGGGAAAATTTGTCATGGGGGGATATTGTTTTCCGAGGGACATTTTCTTTCATTTTCTTGGGTTGGTTTCATAGTTTTCTTCATGAGCCATCACTGCAAAAGAATACACCGTCTACGTGGTGACTTACTTTTCTTTTCAAACAGAAACAAATAAATGTGTGTGCGTTAATCAAAGTCCTGTTTGAAAAAAAAAATCATCCTTTGATGATGAAACGCCCCAGTATATATATATATATATATATATATATATACATATATACCGGTATACATAATTTGGTTTTACGCCAGGTATCCCCGAAGGGCTAAGGCGTTGCCCCTGAGTAGAGGACTTTAGGACTGGAGCATGTAGCATTTTATGACCGGATGCCCTTCCTGATGTCTACCAATGACCCTTCGGTCAGAGCGGAGCGCATATATATATATATATATATATATATATATATATATATATATATATATGAGAGAGAGAGAGAGAGTTCTTATCTAATTGTTCTTACCTAATTGTATCTTTGCAGGAATGAGTCAAGCTCGTTCTAGTCCGTGTCTTAAACTAGTTTCATCATTCATCTTAAATTTATGAATTGTTTTGGCACACACTGTTTCATTCGGTAGTGCATTCCACTGATCAATTGTCCTGTCCGGGAAACTAAGTTTCCTTACATCTTTATCGCCTTTCTTTGTATGCAGTTTTTTGGTGTCCTCTTGCTGATGCCTCCCCATAAGTTATATATTTATTTATGTTTATTTTTTCCTTCCTTGATATCCATTTATACAACATAATCATGTCTCCTCTTTTCCTTCTCTCCTGTAGTGTTGGCAGATTCAGTTTTTCTAGTCTTTCTTCGTAGCTTAGTTCCCTTGAGATTGGTACCCATCTTGTAGCGAACCTTTGAACTTTTTCAGTCATATCTATGTGTTTTCTGAGATGAGGATTCCAAATTACTGATGCATACTCCAGGGTTGGTCTGATGAATGATGTTATTATCTTTCTGAGCATGTCTTCATTTATGTATGTGAATGCTATTCTCATATTTGCAAGCAGTATATACATGTTCCGCACCCTCTCACTGATGTGATCATCCGGAGATAGTCTGTTATTGATAATCACACCTAGGTCCTCCTCTCTTTCTGATATGTGTAGGATTTTACTACCTAACTTGTAATCCCAATCTGGTCTTTTCCCACTTTTACCAAACTTGATTACATGACACTTGTCCACACTGAATTCCATTTTCCATGTGTTACCCCATTCATGAATTTTATTTAATTCCTCTTGTAGCTCTTTACAAAAGTCTGTGTTAGTAATTCTCCTTTGTATTTTTGCATCATCAGCAAACATATTTAGATAGCTTTCATTTCCAATGTTACTATCTATATCACTTATATATACTAAAAACATAATTGGTGCCAGCACTGAGCCCTGTGGAACTCCGCTGGTCACTTCCCTCCATGATGAGTAATTTCTCCTTAGTACTGTTCTCATTTCCCTTTTTCTGAGAAAATCTTGCATCCAAGAGTACAGATTGCCTCGGGTTCCTCCTTGATGGTACCTTTTCCATAAAAGTCTTTGGTGTGGTACTCTGTCAAACGTGTGTGTGTGTGTGTGTGTGTGTGTGTGTGTGTGTGTGTGTGTGTGCTCGCACTTCTTAAGATCTTTTAGTTATTAGAAGAATCCAACACCACCAATAGCCACTTGATGCTTCCAAACTGGTCGTCAGCATTTTTTCATACAAGAAAATTTTGAATAGCTTCTCATATTTTATTATTTACTCACAGTTAAGAATAGTCATGATATCCCTTTCTGTCTTCGATTCTGAGTTCATAACAGAGCAAAAATACAGCAAGGCAGTGATGTGTAATGCACGACTATGTCAGACAACAGTGAGGTGTCAATGCATTAAAGAATAATTCTTTAGTCACCACGTCCTGTAAACGCCCATGAATTCCATTTACAACAATTTGTTTTATTTGTACAGTCACGGTCATTTTCATCTCCCATCATGCATATGTCATCATCAATGAATGTTTTCATTCTGCCCTCAGTATATATGATTATCACAATAGGATACATACTTTCTTCTTATTTTTGCCAAAACATGAAATATACGAATTAAATGATTACATATGAAGCCTCTGAAAATCAAGATTAGTTTCAAGTTTACTCATACGATGCATAGAGAATAATGTGTGTGTGTGTGTGTGTGTGTGTGTGTGTGTGTGTGTGTGTGTGTGTGTGTGTGTGTGTGTGTGTGTGTGTTTACAGGCAGGTCTCAAGATCTTCTCAAGATCATAAATTAGGTCCGCAATTTTTTGATTACCCTGATTCCATAGTATGTTCCTTACAAAGAGGCTCATTTAATCGAACAGCAAAAACACAATGCTGCCACTTTGCTTGAAACCTGAAACTTGCCTGTATACGCAGAGCTGGAAGGGACTGTACTAGAATCCTCGAGTAATTATATACCTGCGATCCATGGCGGGAAGTAGGGGACTGGCTTTTGGCCCAGCCATTGCGAACATTAAAGGTAAAAACTCTTCTTTACCCAAGTAGAAGTCACACCGTCCTGTTAAGTAGAGAAACAAGTAGAAGCCACACCGCCCTGTTAAGTAGAGAAACAACAGTAACAATAACTCCTCTGCTGTCTTAATACCCTGTTTCTCTATGACAGCTATATCACAGCATGAAATGACTGTTATACATAACTGTCGTTTATATTTGTGTGGGAGGTCCTCATCGTGGGAGGGGTATACCTTCCAGGGGATCCATTCCGCGTCATGAACGGCTAACCCTCCAGGTAAGTAACAGTCCACATATAAGATGTAACCCATCCATTGAGAGTCATATGCTTCAGGAGACTTGGTGTTTTCTGGGAACTTCCAACCTAAGCCGTATGTTTGATATACGGCCCTTGCTTGCACACCTGAAGGCTGAAAGAAAATAACTTTTCCACTTGGGAAAACCTTTTCTCCAAAAACAAACAGAGAGGCACTTATGAAAACAAATCCACTCATCCAAGCACTCATCTATCTACCTACCCAGCCACCCACTTTCCAAGCCACCAGCTAAACGGTAGTAAACGCCCACTCACAGCAGTGTCTCAGCAGCAGCAGTAAGATGACCCTGCATATTTTTTCACAACGGCAAAGGAAGGCAGAAAAGATTTTAGCATCTAATATACTATAGCAGTAGCCGTGTGTGTGTGTGTGTGTGTGTGTGTGTGTGTGTGTGTGTGTGTGTGTGTGTGTGTGTGTGTGTGTATTTTGGGCAGCCGAAACTAAACATTCAAATTGCACCAAAATTGGCAAAACAATCGCAAAAAATTCGTTGACGTGAAAAAATTTGGTCCCATCATGATTGAAAACTTTTACTATATTTAATGAGCGATCCATTTTTGACCAAAAAACGCCGCTTCCGGCGCCTGGTCGGTTGTTGTGGCTAAGTGGTTAATATCTCTGACTTGTGTTGACAGCGGTGGCTCAATCGGTAGAGTTGGCCGGCAGTCCTGACGGACCTGGGTTCAAATCCCGCTGAGGCAGGGAACAGTTTAAGGATTTGAATTTCATAAAATCTGACTTTACTGATCTACCAGAAGACCCGCCGACATGTCGTAAAAATACCCCCGCTAATACCAATACATCAGTCCTATATGAGACAGCCCTAGCATGTATTCAGTATGGACGATGGGTGTTAGCGCCAAAGTGGTGACATGTAGAGGTGTGCGGTACGTAGGAGGACTACTGGGCCTTGAAATCAGGCTGTGAAGCCTATGCCCAGAGTCGGTCACATAAAAAAAAACAACAACAACAACTTGGGTTCCATTCCCGAAGCTGCAAATAACACGATCAATTGGTTAACTACAAAAAATCCAAGTGACAACATTAGACTAGGACAGCACATAAACGAACCATCATAGGCCCTTCGCGGATGAAGCGTGAGGAAACGAGTGCAAAGAACAAGAAAGCGAATGCACAATGCAAGACCCTTCTGCAGGAGCAAGTGCGAGAGGGCCCAAAGGGCCCACGAGCACTTGTAAGGTGTATAGCAACTGGATTAATAAGATGACATATTATTAACATTTATTTTAAGCAAAAAGAGGCACACAGATACAGATTTACCCTACATATTTAAAGATGCTTACCTGATTACTTGCTTGTAAAATAAGCAGTGCCAGAGACTACTGTTGACCTTGGGAATGGAGAAAACGATTTGGACGATTTTCTTAATATAGAAATGGTCGTTTACAAGGTAAAACTTAATAGAATGAGATCGATAACGAGAGGACTGTTACGAGTTAAAAACTGAAAGTAGCCAAGCAGAAATGGAACTCCCTGGCAGATGAATATCAGGTAAATGTAGTGGAGAAGAGAACAATGAATAGGGAGCAAATGGACCTGGAAAACATGTAATTATTTGGCTAGGAAGGCACCTGGAAAACATGTAATTATTTAGCTAGGAAGGCTAAAACTGTTTTAGCTGTTGCCAGAGTATCAAAGATGCATAAAGGTACAGCATGGTGGGAAGTAGAGGTTGAATGGGCAGTGGGAGAAAATGAAGTCGATAAGAGTGAATGGAAAAATGAGTGCCAAATGAAGGAAGAAGCTAACATACTAAAGGTAATACACAAGTGAGGAGATTATGTTTGAGAAAAAGAGAGGTAAACGATAACCTTGGAAGAAAAATTAATGCAAACTTTCTTTGGAAATAGGAAGCTACTTTGCAAAGAGGTGGAAAATGTAAAATTGAAGGGAGAGAAAAAGTATGAAAGTGTGAAGATTGAAAGTGCTTCATTACAAGCATTTACAACTAAAGTAATGAGGAGATGAAAATAGTATTTTACACGGTAGAAAAATGTGAATGATGACTGTATATGCTGCTGTGCACAGAAAGAATGTGGTGCCGGATAATGTGACACTGGCATAAGTAAAGAGTACTGTGAAGTTTCAAAATATTGGAAGACATGAGCTGTATGCAGAGATTCATAAATACTGTTAAGTGACTGGGAGGAAGTAAAGGAAACAATAATGGTACGGGTGGACACCCTGAGGCGCTTGGCCGCGGTACTCATCTAGTAGTAACTAAGACATTTGAATCTGTAACGGGTTAATAACGTAATATCTTTGAATACAAGTCCACTACACAGTCGAAGTTACCATTGTTTTCTTCCCTAAGTGCGACCCTAGGTACTAATTTTTTCTGTTAATCCATAACTGGTGGTGAATGGACACCTCAGTCGAGTGATGCTAGCTGCCTACAGCATGACTCAAACCCTGGAGCTAAAGACCGGACAAGTATACAGTGAGCGATGCCAACCACTCGGCCACTGTGTTCGTATGAAACGTTTGTTGGAAACATGTAAGAAAGCCTGGTTCAGTAGGACTTCACTAGAAAAATAAAACTGTGAAGCTTTTGTACAAAAAAAAAATAAATAAATAAATAAAAAACAATAAGTGAAGGTGATCGAGAGGGTGGAACAGTGATCATAGAACTGGTTTAAGTCTGTTGTGTGTTCTATGTAGTGCATATAAAAGGTGAGGAATATATCAGAATATCTAAGCACTGATGAACATGGAGAGGAAGGACATTGGGAGTGCTATATGTGATCAAACATCTGCACTGAGAGAACTGAAAAAAAAAAAAAAAAAAAAAAATCTTGTAACAAGGACTGTTAGGTTCTAGTTGGTAGTTGGTGACAACCATCATCCAGTCTGATGTAGTTCTGCCTCCTTTGTTCACTTCTATCATTCTTTTTCTTTGTCATTTCTTCCTCTCTTCCTATCTCCTTCTTTCTTCTCTGTCATCTCTTATCACACTTCTTACCATTTCAGATGACTCTACAGTAACTGACAAACCTTAGGTTTTCCTGCAACCCAGGAAACCAACGCTGAGTGACATACCCAGATAACGGAGACATGTGGAACGTGCTATTACGCCCCTGTTAACTGTGGAGAGAGACGCAAATACGGCATCCATCTAGGAACCAAACCTACACACACACACATAAGGAGAGAGAGAGAGAGAGAGAGAGAGAGAGAGATTTCCAAGAAAGAAAGTACCAAAAGTCAGAAGATCGCAAAATTGCTCCCTCGAAGAAAACAAAACAAAACAAAAACAAGATACAGTATGAGAACCACATTCAAGTTCTTTTCAGTTTGAGATGCACTGACACACTGCGTTTGAAAGACTAGAGATCATAGGCAGTAGTAAATACAGATAGAGGAAGACAGTTTCAGAGATGTCCTGCTGCATACATTAAGGACTGGGCGTGACGGTTAACTCTTGCATTAAAGAGTGGGACAGAAAATAGATATGAGTTTGTTGCTAGACGGGTGCTACACGCCCACTATAGTTGTGGAGGCATGCAAGCAGACAGTCCAGAGGAGCAGTGGCCATTGAATTACCGACAGAAAAGGGATAAAGATGCAATAGTGCAGCGAGGAGACAGGGAGAGTTAATGAGACGAAAAGCCTTTGACTCCACCTTGATGAGAAGAGCAGCGTGTGAGGAGCCCCTCCACACACGAGAATTATACTCCACACAGGGAGGAAGAAAACCTGTGTATATAGTTAACAACCGTGCAAGGGTAAAGAAGGCACGGAGTCACCTTAGCATACGTAATCTCTTGGAACCAGATTTTTCAACTCAAGTAATATGGCCTTTCCAAGATGAATCCCAAGTGCATGAAACCCCAAGTATGTTTAAAGAAGATGTAGGATTGGGTTGAATATTTTTATAAGTTAGAGGATACTCCTTTAGAAGATTTTGTCAGGTTGATAGATGTGTAAACTGAGTTTTTAATGTATTAAAAACTATAAGATTACGTTTATCCCAATCAGTGATATGTGCCAAGTCAGACATTAGGTGTGCTATAGCCTCATCCATTGTTTGTTGAGGTAACTATTGAAATGGACGTTGCGGGATGTGAATCGAAAGGTGAATGGTGGAGTCATCAGCGAATGAGTGGATAGGGTTAGATGTACAGCTTAGATGGTCACTGACGAATAGAAGAAAGAGAGTTGGTGACAGGACGGAATCCTGAGGAACACCACTATTGATAGCTCTAGGAGAACAATGGTGGCAGTCTCCAACAGCAGCTATAGAATGACCAGGAAGGAAGCTAGAGATGAAAGCGCATATAGAATTGTAGAAACCGTCGAGGGTAGTTTGGAAATCTAAGATTTATGCCAGACTCGATCCCGAAAGGAGGATGACCAGGAATCTGAAAGGTAGGTGAGTGGATCGCAAGTGCAGCGTCTAAGGCAGATCCCATACGGACTATCGGAAAGAAGGTTGTGATAGAAAAGGTGCTTTAACCCTAGATTGGTAACCTGGGGTCTCAAAAGCCCCAGGCCTCGAAAAATAACATTTTCATACATGAACTTAAGGTCAAGGGATCAATCCTTCCATTTACCTTCCTCATTAGTGAAATCCTTCATGGGGATGATGGGGTCACTCCTGGAACTGGCTCTGATTTTGCTCTATAGAGACTTTGGAGTCTGTCACACCCCAAGTTACCTAACATGCTATGGTTGATTTTCATGTGTTCTATCTCCTTTTGTTTACAGGAAGTCCCAGCATCACTCTACAAATGATGACCCGGAAGTATAAGATATTAGCTTCAGTTTGCAGAGGTGAAGGTTAAACATAGATCATACAACATTTTGCATTTTTTTTCAAAAATTTCTAAAATATATTTTTTTCATTTAAACCTTTTTTTTTTTTTTTTTTTTTTTTTGCCTCAGTGAAAAAATGGCTTGAATGATTTGTGTTTTAATGCACATTAGAATAACCCAAACGTAAGTTTTTATAGTAAGTGGGGGGGCCCATCATCCACCCACTTAATGTAGCAGTACTCTCTTATTAGGGTAGTTCTACACTGAGTGGCAAGCCAAATGATTTCTTGTAAACCGAGAAATCATTTACAGTGCTGGGTGGTAACCTGACAACCAACCAACGCGTGTTTCTTACATGACAACGAGTCAGTTGGTGGAGGGTTAGTGACCCTCCCTGGAAAACAACTAAAAATGCAAACAAGAAGCCTTGGACCAAGACTGATCAACAGGTGACGAAAGGACCGATCAAATGACATGGTACGGATTGCGGCTTTGAATGTAAGGGATGCTAATGATGAGGTGAAAGAGGGAGATTGTCCAGGTGCTTGAGGGTGCAAAAGTGGATGTATGTGGATCAACTGAAACCAAATGGGGAGGTGACAGTGTGAGAGAATGGGAGAATGGATGGGGTATATGTACAGGAGTGGGTGAGAATGGGAGGGCAAAAGAAGGTGTGTATTGTTGTGAGTAGCAGATGGAAGGAGAATATAAGAGAGTATGGAGCAGTTGGCTCAAGAATTGTGTGGGTAAGATTGAAAGTTGGACTACAAATGTGGGCGATTGTGTGTGTTTATGAGCCAAGACAAGATCGTGCAAGCAGAGTGAAATAAGAGTTCTAGGCAAATGTGAAAGCATGCATGGAAAAGTTTGAAAGGAATGAAAGTGTGTTTTTAGGCGGAGATACGAATGGAAAAGTAGGAAATGTGAAGGTGATACCAACTCTAACGTATGGAAGTGAAACTTGGACCTTGTTGGAAGGACACAAGTAAAGAGTGAGGGCAGTGTAGTTGAGTTACTTGAGAGAAGCATGTAAAGTCGCATGGAGAGACATACTGACAAATGAGGAAGTGAAGGAACATTATGGTGTGGTGTGCCTGCAGAAGTGGCTGAGAATGACAGTGCTCTAGTGCATGTTTGTCCCAGGAGGGTCTTGATTATAGCCATTACCCTCGTCAGACACAAAATGATCCATAGGTATACGTGGCACGTGATGAGAAGAGTGGGTGGTGAACTGAATGAATGGCAGGCAATAATTGATTATATGTGTGTGGATGATAGAATGAGAAGGTGTGCAATGGATGCAAGAGCATATAGAGGTTGGGAGAGTGGACTTTCTGACCACCTGGTGAAAGTCAAGGTCGAAATGAAGTGGAGCAGTAGAAGAAGAAAAGGACAGGAGGAAGTTGTTCATACAAGGAGGGTGGAAAGGATACAAGAGGATGGAAAAAGGCAGAATATAAGAGAGAAGTGGAGGAGCAACTGGATAAATATGTTGTGGAGCAGATGGGGGGCGCGGAAGGTGTGTGCAAGATATCCATAGAATAAATCGGTGCAGCATGTGCGATGGTGTGTGAGGTAAAGAGAAGACGAAAGAGGGTGAAAGGAACAGCATTATGGAATGCAGAGGTGCGACAGGCTGTGGAACAAAAGAAGAAAGCATATAGTGAGTGGATGAGAAACAGGGGTGTGGAAGAAGTTGAGAGACAGAAGAGAGAGTTACATGTAGAGAGGTAGCCAGAGGTGAAAAGATAAGTAAGAAAGAGTAAGAAGAGTGGATGAGGAATTTGGAAGGAATCTGAGTGTAAAGTATAAGGAATGTAAGAAAATTTTTCTGGAAAGAGGTGAAGAGAGTTAGACAGGGTATTAGTGAAGGTATTCGGGGAGTGTCAGACAAAAATGGCAGATTACTAGTGGAGAAGGTAGAAAAAGTGCGTAGATGGTGAGAACACTTTTAGGAATTGTTTAACATAGAGAATGAAAGTAACACGTGTATGTGGCTGAGAAATGGCTGGAAGAAGGAGGGCTGTGAGAAGAGACGAAAAAATAAGTAGGATGGAAGCTGTGGATGCAATGAAGAAAGTTAAAATGGGGAAAGCCCCAGGAATTGATGATGTGTGTGGTGAAATGCTGAAGCATGGAGGAGAGATAGTAGTAGTAGTAGAGTGGATGTGGAAGACGTGCTGATTGGCCTGGGACGTAGGTAAAGTCCCTGAGGGTTAGAAGTCAGGTATAATTATTCCCCTGTACAAAAGAAAGGGGGAATATGAAGTGTATGTTAATCATAGGGGCATTTGTCTTCTTAGTGTAATAGGAAAAGTATATGGTAGGATACTTACTGACAGAGTTAGGGAAATAACAGAGGAACTAGTTGGAGAAGAACAGGGAGGTTTTAGGAAGGGAAGATGTTGTGTAGATCAGATAGCCATTCTAAGGACTTTAGTGGAAAAGTTTCTAGAGAAGGGAAAGAAGTTGTATGCTGCTTTCATGGATTTGGAGAAAGCATATGATAGAGTGGATAGACAAGGATTGTGGAAAGTATTAAAAATATATGTAGTATATGTGAAGTTGTTAAATGCCGTGAGGAGTATGTATGAGGGTGCTAAGGCTTCAAAGCATGTGGACAGTGAACTGAGTCAATTTTTCTATTTGAAAGTTGGACTGGAACAGGGATGTGTCATGTCTTCATGATTGTTCAATCTGTATATGGATGGGGTTATAAAAGAGGGACAAGGTAGGGCAGTGGGTGTTTGAGCGGCCCTAATGAGAGGGGGCAGTGTGTGGAAACTTCCTGTACTGTTGTTTGTCGATGATACCCGTGCTGTAATCTGCAGATGAAAGAGAGCTGCAAGGCTTGGTGAATGAGTTTGGGAGAGTGTGTAAGAAACGGAATCTAAAGGTGAATGTAAGGAAGATTAAAGTTATATTCTTTGAGGGAAATGGAGTCGGTGATTGTACAGTGAGGTTGGATGAGGAGGAAATGGAAAATGTCAGTGCATTTACTTGGGTAGTGTGATGAATATGGATGGAAGTTTAGAGGGTAAAGTGCTTGAAAGAGTACAACAAGGAGAAAAGGTTGCTGGTTCCTTGAAGGCAGTGGTAAAAAACAGGGAAGTGAGCATGGAAGTGAAAATGTTACTCCATGACGGTATTGTGATACCAACTCTAACGTATGGAAGTGAAATTTGGACCTTGTTGGAAGGACACAAGTAAAGAGTGAGGATAGTGGAGATGAGTTACTTGAGAGGAGACATGTGCAGTCACATGGAAAGACGGACTGACAAATGAGGAAGTGAAGGAACATTGTGGTGTGGTTGCAGATGTGATAGGATGCATTAGGAGAAACACTTTGAGGTGGCTTGGCCATGTAAAGAGGATGGAGAGTAAAAGACTGACAAGGAGAGAGTATGTGAGTGAAGTGGAGGGTGTGAGCGTGAGGAGGAGGCCAAAGATAAGATGGAGAGATGGAGAGGAGAGGTAATATGAGGGAGGGGGGTGTGAGCTGGGAGCAGGGCAGTGAAATGGCCTGGAACAAGGCAACATGGAGGCGATTTGTTTTGGGCCACCCCTTACAATATTATAATACCTGGCAATAGATGGAAGGTTTATTTTTTTCCCTCGGTGTGTCTGAGATCCTGGGTTACCTACTGAGATTAACCCCTTAACCTTGGGTCGTCACTTTCATGATGCTCGGGCGCAATGGATCATACTGCAGGGCATCACTTTTGAGATTCTGTGTTATTTTGAATTCTCCCGGGCTTTCAAGTGGTGGCTTGTATCATCTATCAGTACTGCCAGTGTCCAGCAATAGTCAGCACAGCTAATGTCATCTGTACTCCCATCCATTGTTGACAATTTAGTCATTTATCCCCGTCCTTGACTCCCCTCCCTACCTCCCCTCCATTACCCTCTCCTCTCGCCTGCCCGGCCGCACTGCGCTAAGCAAATCTTCCCTGGAATTTTCCACTGATTTCTTCCATTGAAATATGCCCTATACCCTATTCTTACACAAAATAATATATACCAAAAAAAAAAAAAAAGGTAACTGATAGTGCCATACACCTGGAATTGGCTAATTATCACCTGATAACACCCCACGTGCACTTGTTCGCTAATTTTCCCTGGTAATTTCCCCTTGAAATATGCCGTATAATCTATTCTTATAATAAAAATATATATAAGAAAGGAAGAGAGAAGCCTAAGTGATATTTACATTCACCTGGAACTACCTAATTTCCTGCCAATCATTTCGCAGCATATAAATTAGCAGCTGTCACCTCGCTGACGTTGTCAACCCTTGGCGGCCCCATATCCGCCTCGTCATTTAGTTCAGTGTTGTCTCTTGAGATGAAAGTACGTAGCACTCACCCCCCTCCATTTCCTCTGCTTCTAGAGGGCCCTGTGACCTCTACCCCTGCTAAACCTCGTGTGGGAAGGGGTGAAGGACTAAATGACTCTGCTGTGGAGGGTGAACTGGCTCATTTATCCATGCTAATGATGAAGAGTGACTACAATCTTTCTGACGAATCGTGTGATGAGCCAGTGGAGGAAATGGTGATAAACTACGAGTGCTTCAGTATCCCAAGTTCATCCTGGCTCCGAGGGAAAGGAGCCCTTGGTTACTGGAAGTGACAGTGTATAACATGGTGTAAATAAAGTAGAAATGTAAAAAATTACTAATATAAGAATATGAGTACAAATACTTGGAGTAACGACAGTGAAAGCTTTGCTTTCTACTCTAGTTTACTGAACAAGAAAGTTAATGCCTGGAGTAAAAATAAATTGATTTTACTGAAGGAAACTTGTGGATAAATACTGTATATACATATAAGTGTAATAAAGTAATAGGAATATAAAGTGTGAGTGGGTTTATGAATAATAAATGACAGAATACCAGCGGGGAATGAGCGCAAGTGGGAAGCTCATACACGCTCGTAATTTTCATTGCTTTCACAGTGTTTTTTTTTTGGGTGTATGGATTCCAAACTATTTGAAAATCATAGAATAGTGTTTCTAGTGATAATATCAGGCTGTGGTAATCATATTCCGGGGTGTCAGGAAGCGTAAAGTGGAGAATTCGTTATCTAACTTCAGAAGTCTCCACAAGTACTACGATACTCGACGAAGGCTCGACAAACATCCCAGGAGAAAGCTGAAGGTATTTCGTATGTGCCATATGCATATATAATTATAATATTCTAGGACTAATAACTGATTTTTGGCAATTTTTTTTTTTTATTAGTTGGAGCGCGAATATTCACGCGGGACATGCAAGGAGCACAAAAACATCCCCGCGGTGTAGGGGTTAAGAAACAGGGGTTACCTATCCAGGGTAATTTTCTATTGTTAAGAAAAGACTCAAAAACTATTTTAATACAGGATGCTAAACTAATGGGCGATGGTTAGAGAGTTGGGAATGGCTAGTCTTGCTTGGGACAGGCTGAGTGAGAGCAAACTTCCAGCAAGAAGGAAAGGCTGAAGTTGACGGACAAACGTGGAAGAATTTATCTAGGCAGGGTGTAAGCACAGATGTTGAGGACAACAGCAGGGATCCATTAGGGCCATATGCCTTGTTAGTATTGAGGTCAGTGATGACAGAAAATACATCAACTGAAGAAATCTTACTGTGTGCCATGAGGAAGTCAGAGGGGAGAAATGATGGAGGAAATGTACCTGAATCATGTAATGTGGAATTGGAGGAGAAAGTCTGAGCAAAGAGTTCTGCATTATCAGTAGCAGGGCCATCACAGTGGAAAAGCGGAAAGAAGCATGATGACGCATAGTTGTTAGAAAGGCTTTAGGATAGGTGCCAGAAGGTGTGCAAAGAATTTGAGCTGGAGAGCTCAAATCATTTAGTATGAATGAATTTATTTTTAGCAGGGTGAAGAACAGCACAATTCCGGGCACAGACACAGAAGTGTTAGGTTTTGGGTGGGTTATCTCTGGTACCTTTTATAGGCCTTCTCCTTATTGCAGACAGCATTAAAACAAGCATGGTTAAACTAAGGTCTTATTGCATTGGTCACAGGATAAGAGAAAACGGTGTATGCTTCCATGCCCAACAGAATAACCTCAGTATTATGCAATGCACACTCTGATGGCTCTTGGAAATTAAACCAATAATCATTCCACCAAAAATCAAACAAGTACTGCCTTAGGACCTCCGAATCAGCAGCTCCAAAGTGCCACAGTTGCCACATCCTGAGAGGGTCCAGAGGCCTTATTGGAGCATTAGGACAGGTTAAGGTGATACCATGTGGCCATGATCGGAGGAGCTCAACAGAGAGAAAAGATCAACAGGTAAGCAGATGGATTAGTTGTAAAACAGAGGTCAAGTGTGTTAAAACTCTCTCCAAGACGGTTAGAGAAACAGGTTGGATACCATACATTTTGCTCTAGTTGTTAAGGATAGAAAAAAATGTAGATTTGTTTACCAGATGGACCAGAGAAAGGAGAGAAGAGCCAATGGTGCTGGTGAAAATTGAAATCACGTAGAATGGAAAGTTCACTGAAAGAAGAAATGATAGGATGTGTTCCGTCATAGATGCAAGATAATTGAAGAGAAGTATATAGCACAGATATATTTAGATAAAGAATGACAGGGTAGCCGAAGCCAGAAGGTAATGAATTCAGAAGATTCAACTTCAGGAACATAAGAGTATGTTGTTGCATAAATATACACAGCAGCCATTTAGGTTGATTCTGAGGTCGATTCTCCCTGACCACGCAGCTGAACACTTTGGAGTAATGCCCATAGACTTTATCGGTTGCCTCTGACACCCAGTGAGTTGAGGTAAGAGACCTTCGTTTTCTTCATTGGTAACCATGCTATTCGAGCCAAAAATACTCTTGTTGTGTATATAGATGGTATAGGAAGGCCTAGAAAGGCACAGGAATATCCCAGCCGATTTTTTGGAACCCAATTTGAAAATTGAATTTTGGCTAATATATCAAATCGCCAACGTACATGTATGTCAGTGGCACTGTCTGTGCATATAGGGGTTGACGTACATGTACGTTGTTGGCATGGATCTGGTTAATGTCCAAGGAAGGCCACATGCATGGGGGGAATGGTTAATCTCCCATTTGGAGAGAATGAATATTTCAAATAAATATAATACTAACAATGCAACTCATTAAATAAAGTAAATTGTGTTAAAAGAGTTCATAGAAAGAAAAATAATTGAAAATGAGTTTTAAAAGTTTTACAAAATATATGAGAGAATGAATTATGAAGTTTCACAGAGGTCCTAGAATGATTTGTTACCAAAAAGAATAAATGGAAGGTCATGGAAGGCTACTGAAAAAAATGGGAAGTTTGCAGAACATAGTGGAAATTTCTAAAATGTTTCATACGGGCATATAAATGGTACTTCTGTACAGAGTGAGTTAGTTTATGGTCAGACATCAACGATTGCTGAGTGAAGAAGTGTTTTCTCTTGTTTTTCCTGTTTTTTAGTTAACCCTTACACCGAGGGCATGTTTACCAATGTTTTGCGTGTCCCGCAGGGTTATTCGGCCTCCGACAAACTCTCAAAAAATATTTGCCAAAAATCGGTTATTAGTCCTAGAATATTAAAATTACATAAGCTTATGGCACATACCTTCAGCTTTCTTCTGGAATGTTTGTTGAGCCTTCGTCGATTATCGTAGGACTTGTGGAGACCTCTGAAGTTGGGTAACGAAGTCTTCACTTTACACTTCCCGACAACCCGTAATATGATTACCACAGCCAGATATTAACACTATAAACACTACTCTATGATTATCAAGTAGTTTGAGATCCATACTCAAAAAAAAAAAAAAAACTGTGAAAGCCATGAAAATTACGAGCGCCTATGACCTTCCCACTTGCGCTAGTTCGCTGTTGGTATTCTCTCATTTATCATTCATAAAACCCCTCACACTTTATATTTCTATTACTATATAATACTTATATATATCTGGAGTTTTTATCGATAAGTTTCCTTCAGTAGTATTAGTTTATTGTCACTGAAGTCATTGAATTTTTCATTCGGTAAAATACGTAGAGAGCCACGGATTCACTTTCACTGTTATAACATCAAGTATTTCTACTCATATTCTTATATTACTAATTACTTACATTACTATTTACATTTTCCATTGTATTTTCAATATTTACCCTTCTATTTTACTTACACTATGTTATTCACTGTCACTTTCAGTAAGATAAAACTATAATACACTGTTCAGTCATATGTACTGAACATCCATTGCTTTCACTTGCTATTTACACATTATTTACACATTATTTTCACATTACTTTCCTTTCCCACTTGCAATTTTAGAACTGCTTCTGGCTGTGGTAATCAAAGAAGCAGGTAACACAGAGGGGAACCTGGCACTCAGCGCACTGCCAAGAGGTGCGTTTGTGCTCAGGTGTGCATCGGGTGGTATGTGCACACACCTGGCACCTGCGGATCGCAGCCTTCCTCTTGCCTGTGGCAGGCATTAGCACCAGTCTGTGCCGATCCATATACGCCCTCTGCTCAAGTCTGTCGGGAAGTGTTACTGGATGGCGCCTTGGAGTTGCTGCTGTCACCCTACCATATCTTTCCAGCAGCTGCTGGACACAAGTCCTGGCGAACAACCTCAGGGAGAAAGACTTGGGTGGCTTGACCTTCATCTTGTACAGGATGAAGGCGTTCAGCATCGTCATGTCTATGAGATGCAGTAAAACTTTCCTGTACCACCTAGTATTCTTCCTGAGGCAGTCGATCTCACCAATCATCATGTCGGACTTGTCCACCAGCCGCATGTTGATATTGTAGTCTAACACAGCATCAGGTTTCATCACAGGTTCGCCTGTCCTACGGTCGACCTTCCCACTGTCTGTCATTTCCCCCTTATGTACGGTGGTGAGCATGTGCATGACCCTCTTGTCATGCCACCGTATTGCCAGCATCTACTCAGACTTGCGTAGGTGCACGTCTCCTCGCTGCGAGGTTCCTGCCTCTGGGAATTTAGGGAAGTGGGCACAATTACTTTTGACAGTGCCGCAGGAGCCAATGCCATGCTCTGAAAGGTATTTGGCAAGTTTCGGTTCTGTATAATAGTTGTCTGTATACAGCACATGATTCACACCAAAATACTTTTCAAGGAGCACTTTCACTACACAGCCTGAGAAGCCAAGGGGGTGTGTTTTATCCAGATCGACAGTGCTGGCTGAATAAATGATGAAGTCAAGGATGTACCCCGTCTTACAGTCACACAGCACAAAGAACTTGATTCCAAAACAATGGCGTTTGGTTGGAATGTACTGTACAAACCGAAGACGTCCTCTGAACAAAACCAAGGATTCGTCAATGACAACCTTCTGAAAGGGGTGGAAGAATGACATAAACTTATCCTTCATTCTGCTCAGAATCTCCCGGATCTTCCAGAGTGGGTCGGTTTGGGAAGGTACATCATTGCTGGCAAAGTGCAGGTTTCCCATGATGTTCCGGAAGCGATCTCTGGCCATGTACTTATTGAAGGTGGGTGAGGGTAGTAAGGGGTCCATGGATCAGTATTCTTCCAACTCATGCTTCTTTGAGTGTGGCATGAGAAGCATGAGGGCGAAGAACACATACAGCTCCTGCACTCCCAGCATGGACCACTGTTGCATCTTGGCTGCACCTGTGCCACTTGCAGCACGTTGTGATTCATACCTGTTGGTCTCATCACATATGTGCTGCATGACTTCGTCATCTAGGAAGGCCAAAAGGAAGTCCACACACTCAGCATCATCGTCAAGAGTGAAGGCAGGCTGTACTCCTGAGGAACTCTCATCAAAAACTAAATGTTCTGGCACAAAATCGGACCCTTCCGTCCACGTGAAGGCGTCCAGGATTCCCTGTCGTGGCGGTGTAGGATGGGTGAGGGTGGTGGGTGCCTGTGAGGGAGATTTACCACGTTCAAGGTCACTCACATTGACCCAGAGTTGCCGTACAGCACTAGCAGCCCTTAATCTAGTAGCAACCCTACTTTTACAGGTCAGGGATTTACCTCTTCCTCTATGGCCTGCCTTCACTGTTGATGCTGGTGGTGACTCCGACGACAAAGACTCCGGAGATAATTCAGCAGTAGAAGAGGAAGAAATGAGTGAAGTGGGGCTTGGGGAACGGGGAGGTGAATCAACTCGGGACTCATGGCGGGCTGGGTCACGCGGGGCCATTGTTCTGGGGCTAACACGCCGCCTTTTCACTCCCTTCCCAAATTCCTTTCCTTGCTGCACTAACTGCTCCTTTCCCTTGGAGCTAGGGATAACTTTGGACACTGAAGCACTCATACTAGTACTTTCTGGCACGATTTCCTCACCTGGCTCATCACACAATTCCCCCGAAAGGTCAAAATCAATATCCATCATCACCATTGACAATTCCGCTAGTTCACGTTCCACTGCAGGGTCACTTAGTCCTTTCCTGCTTCCCTCACAACTTTTTCTGGGTGTAGAGGTCACGGGATCCTTTGTAATGGGCGCAGAAGCGGCAGAAATGGCGGGGTGTGAGTGCGACATGTTTTGACCACAGCGGAGGACAAGGAACTAAATGCCGCGGCTTATCTGAGAAGGCAAGGGTTGACAGTGACAATGAGGATGACAGCTGCTAACTTACATGCTAATAAATTATTAGTAGAAAATCTCGGCAATACATAAAGAAATAGGTAGTTCCAGGTGAATGTAAATTTCACTTAGGCTTTTCCCTTCCTTTCTGATATATATTTTTATTACAGAAATAGATTACAAGGCATAATTGAAAGGGGAAATTACCATGGTAATGTAGCGAATGAATGCATGTGAGGTGTTGTCAGGTGATAATTAGCCAATTCCTGGTGTATACCACTATCACTTACCTTATTTTTTTTATATATATTATTTTGTATAAGTATAGGGCATAGGGATTATTTCAATGGATGAAATCTGTGGAAAAATCCGGGGGAGATTTGCTTAGCGCAGCGCGGCCTGTGAGGTGAGAGGACAGGGTAATGGAGGGGAGGTAGGGAGGGGAGTCAGGAAGGGGGGAAAATCGCTAAAATGTCAATAATGGATGGGAGTACAGATGAGATTTGGAGTGCTGACTAGTGTCGGACATTGGCAGTACTGATAGATGATACAAGCCACCACTTGAAAGCCCGGGATAATTCAAAATAACACAGAATCACAAAAGTGACGCCCCGCGGTATGATCCATTGCGCCCGAGCATCACGAAAGTGACGCCCCGCGGTTAAGGGGTTAAAGATGTCAAGTAAATGACCGAATTCTTTGATTCACTTCCAAAGTTCTGTAAAGTTCAATATGTAAATTACCCGTAATTTGTACCTTTTCAGTACTTTAGTCAGTTACAGTACCTAAGTTTACTATACAGTATTGCATTACTTTGTCTAGTGGTTGATTTAGGCACTCCAGTCCAATTGAGCCTGTGTCAGTTTACATCCAAGAAGTGGGTGGAGTTTATTGCTCCTGTAATGCCACTCAGGGATGAGTGAGGCTGGTTATTCATATCAAATGTCAGGACCAACTTGCCTAGTCCAGGGCTCCAACGTGCCTCATGGGGCAACACAGAATTAGATAATGAGTGAATGAATGAATGAAATAAAGTGAATAAACTATGTTGTGAAAAATCGGCTTTTTTACCCCCCTCCCCTTTCAGAAATCATGCCCACAGCCAGGGTCTAATATAACCATATAGGCGTTAGACTTTTGTGTGGCATGAAAGCGAAAAGTCAAGAGATAAAACAGTGGACATATGTTTACTCAGTTACTGTGAAATTTGTGTGGTTATGAAAAGCTGATAATATAATAAATAGATTCGTAAAAAGAAAATGGATTGAGGAAGCACGTGGAGAACAGAGTTGTATAGAGTCTCATATGGATAGAAAGGTTATATACAGGGTAGTTCACAAAGTACAATGTATATGATTTTAACGGTGGGATGAAACATGGTACAGGAAGACGAAACTGGATAGATTGGATAAATGAGTCCTTTAGAAAGTGCAGTATGGAGGTCGAAAAGACCAGGGAAATGACAAAAGTTCAAGTTAGTTCAAACTCTGTAGTACAGTGGGGTAAATGACAAGGATCTGCTACTTCTTTTTCAATATGATAATAAGGGCACTGCCTTTATCTAATAGGTAATATTAAGAGCATGTATGTGGATGGTTGTACACCCGAAAGCAATAACCGGTAGCCCCCCTAGTAGCTGAAGCGAAGCGAAGGATAGACCGGGCGAACTAACACGGCCTCCTTTCTCCCCCACCACCACGCCCCACCCCTCCCCTCTCCACCCAACCCCCGTCTAAACGTTGCCGGGTAGGTTTGTAACAAATGTGGCTGGTAATGTTACGTTGCATTCATGTCTACATGAATTAACATTTACGTGAGTTACCATTAGTGTTAATATCAAACCATGAAGTATGTACAATAATGTGTTACCACTTAACATATGAACGTAGAGAAGCAATGTGATGTAAATACAGGCATGAGTATGAAACAGGCTGAGCTAGTATAATTAGCCTCCGCACCGCCGGAGAGTAATGTGGGCTAGAAGAAAGCAAAGAGAAAAAGGGGAAGCGGATATAGTGCGACCTCCCATCTCTTTTTCCTCTTGCTTCCCGAGGCTTGAATAATGAATGAATGGAAGCGTGGCCCATTGGACTGGGTAAACTTGGGCTGTCTGGACATTGCTGCTCCTCACCCTGCCCTTGGGTGGGAAAGGAGGTCCGGATGATGATGATGATGATGATTATAATAATATATTCTTATTAGCATCAGGTAATTAATATTCCCATTTCAAGAATATGAAGCTATTTCAACGACATTTACGATATCTGTTACCATCTGGCGGTGCTCAATCATGCAAAAATGTTTTCTAGTTGTTTATATTTATATTCAGACACGAAATCAACTACGAATAATATTCCCTTTATATATGAGACTTTGCTTCAAAGGTTCGAGTCATCTCTGGTATGAAGTACACACACACACACACACACACACAAACGTGTTGCATAATTGCACATATACGAATACAGTACACACAGACCTGCAACACAATGTCAGTGCATAACCATTCCATCCAAATATGAGGACTACAGCACTGTTATTTACTGAAACAGTTGCCATTTTCCCCATCATCGTATCATTTATTTTAATCACAGTATTTATTATATCAGTGAGTGTAAGTGTAATGACTTCATTGTGGGATTATGTTACTTTACAGCAAACAGTTAGACGGCTAGTGCCATAAGGAATAATTTTGTTTGGCCGCTGCAGTGATGCCTACAGCAAAATAGGTCTTCTAAGTCTTCTAAGTCTCGCATCAGTCTTAGATTCGCGTGTGGTAAATGCCAAGTTGTTTTCTGTAACGACAGGCAGCATACAATGGTCGTAACCCACATACACTCTACTAGCAATACACAACTTTATGTCCTTGTGACATTAACACTGGAAATTGTTGGGTGTATTTCACCTACCAATTTAAACGACTGAGAACTTGCTCCTATACCGCATGGTGTCATTATGTCCACCTGATAAAGTGTGTGCTCAAAGCGTTAGATGTTACGTTCATGTTCTGGGATTTGTTGGTTCGCACTACTGTGAAGTGGCAACAAAGGGTGCGTGTGGTGGGGAGTGGAGTCACAGACGGTAACAGACATCGTAAATGTGGATGAAATAGTTTCATTCACTTCAAATGTGAATATTATTCACCTGATACTAATAAAAATGTATTATAAAAAGGCAAAAAATATATACTCGCTCTTTTTTTTTTTTTTCATTCTCCTGCCTTTATTTACATCACATTTCTCCACGTTCATGTGCTAGCTAGTGCCATTATTGCACATTACTTCATGGTATGCTATTAATAATAATGGTAACTCAAGTAAATGTTAATTCATGTAGACATGAATGCAACATAACATCACCAGCACGATTGTTACAAACCTACCCGGCAACGTTTAGACCAGGGGTTCCCAACCTGGGGTAAATTACCCCAAGTGGGGTAATTTGGTCTTTTGTGAAGGGTAATGAGGGAAGTAACAAAAAAAAAAAAATCTACAAATCATACCAGTTATGATAGACTTTCAGACCTATACTAAAATTCAGAGATGAATGTTTAAAGTCATGTTTATTTGGTATCAGTGTTAATAATAAAAATAAATTACTCCTTGCAATAACTCTCTTGATTTTAGCCTAACCTTTAATTAAGTCCTACATTCAAACTAAAATCTAGGCATCAAAATGTTAAGCAGCTAAAATGCAATTGTGGAAACATAAGCAATGAGGGGTAATGAGTGAAGGGAGGTGTGGAAAATGGGGTAATGGGTAAATAAAGGTTGGGAACCCCTGGTTTAGACGGAGGTTGGGTGGAGAGGGGAGAGGAGGGGCGTGGTGGGGGTGGGGGAGGCCGTGTTCGTTCGCCCTGTTTATCCTTCCCTTGGCTTCAGCTACTAGGGGGGCTACCGATTATTGCTTTCGGGTGTACATGTGAGTTAGACTCATCATTCTGGAGTCTTGAATGGTGAGTGGAAAAATGTGTGACCGATATGATTTAGCATTATGATGATTAGTACTTCTTTTGTCATTAGTAGCCGTTTTTCTTGCTTTCTGGACCCTAACCCACCCAACCTTTGGTTGTGAATAAAGAAGCGGAATGATGGTGATAATGATATTACAAATCCAGGGCCTCAGGACTCAGCAATGAAACAGGTGTCTGCTGTGGATGTTAGACCTGCATCTAGAGGTGGGTGTGTTAAAAATCTCTGGATATCAAGATCTGGTAGCCTTTGAAAACTGAATATGACGAAATTCACCGTGCTGACTCCTGCTGGTAAGGTTAAGATAACTGTTTTCTTGAAAAATCAAGGTATGACAGCTGCGTTGTCAGGGTGTCTGTGAGGTCAGAATGAGAGTCACGGAAATGTCTGAAAGTTACATACTGCATTATACAGAAAGAAAAGAAATGGATGTACCTATAGATTTAGTGGCGTTATTCAATAAGCCTTAATATAAATGAAACAATTGCAAGACCAATAATAACAAATCAGAATTAAAAGATGCCTAACATCATCATCTCCATTATCATCATCATCAAAACATCCTTTCCCATCCTCCACTGGGATGAGGTAGGGTTCAAAGAGCCAGATGGAAACTGATATAACATCACACTGGGAATCACCTTCCATCTCAACAACCACAATATAATACTTATCTACATACACCTTCAAGGCACGACGCTTACACATCTAAACAACTCTGCACGAATCTACCAAGCTCTTGTCTGGTATCCATGTAGCAATGCATCATCTGCATACATTGTTAATTCAGTTACTTCGTCATTCACCTTTCCTTACTGAGGCCTTCCCTCTCAATATATATATATTTGTGGTAGGTGAGGGCGCTCACCATCCACTTCTTACTCGATGTAGTGTTGCTGTAGGGTGTCTGCCCTTTCCTCTCTGCCATCCTTCTTTCCTTCCATCCTCTTCTGTCTTCCTTTACTTCATTATTTCCTTGTCTTTCTGCCTACGGGTGACTTTACACTCCCTCTTCTGTCTTCCTTTACTTCATTCTTTCCTTGTCTTTCTGCCTACGGGTGACTTTACACTCCCTCTTCTGTCTTTCTTTCCTTCATTCTTTCGTCTTCCTTCTGCCTGTGGGTGACTCTACACTGAGTGACAAGCCAAACGGTTTCCTGTACACCAGGAAACCATTTACTACGCTGGGTGGTAACCATATAACCAAATTTTGGCCCCTGGTGGTTTAGTGAATAAATTATTGCTTTCCAATCGGATTGAGCTGGTGAAGATTTATATCCAAGGTGTGGTTGGGGCGATTGCTCATGTAATGCCACTCAGGGATGAGTGAGGCTGGTCACTCTCATCTGAAATGTCAGGACCAACTGCTTAGCCCCGGGCTCCTACGCTTCTCTTGGGGCAATGTAGGATTGGATGATGGATGGATATATATCATCATCATCATCCGGACCTCCTTTCCCACCCAAAAGCATGGTGAGGAGTAGCAATGTCCAGACTGCCCAAAATTGCCCAGTCCAATGGGCCACGCTTTCATTCACTCATCACTCAAGCCCCCGGAATCCTGGCTCTATCGGATACGCCAAAAACATTCACCACGTTCTGTAGCTTCACATATTGTATCCGACAGAGTCAATCCAGATGCTGCCACGTTAAAAAGGGGTGCCAAAAATCCCTGATCATGCACATCTCACAAAATTCATCCAGCCAGCTTGATCTGTCAGATCCCTAGCCTCACCGACTTCCAAACCTCTCTTCTTCACACATTCATCCACCATATCTCTTCACCTTCTCCTTCGAATTCGCTCAGATATACCTTCTTCACCACTCTGTTGTTATCCATTATCTCCACATGACCATACCATCTCAGTACACTCTCTTCAGTTCTGGTATCCACCGACTTCCTCACTCCCCATCTTTCACGAATCACATTATTTCGTATCCTATCCACCCTCTGTATTCCACATACATTCCTCAGCAGTTCCATCTCCACTGCTCTTACTCTTGACTTTTCATTTTCATGCCACACCATAGTCTCATATCCATATGTTAAAGTTGGCACTAGCACTCCTTCACGTAAGCCTCGCGCAGCAGCAACACTCAAGCCTCTGTTTCTTATCAAGGCCTTCATTGCACCAGGTACTTTTCTTCCTTGTGTCACTCTACTTTCAACTTCTTTTGCACATTGTCCTCTCTTTTCTATCACTGTACCCAGGTATTTGAACTCTCTCACCAATTCCAGTCTCTCTCCATTCACTGTTACATTGCATTGGGAGTCACCTTCTCTCTCAATAACCATTACTTTACAGTTTTCTACATATACTCTCAAGGAACGACGCTTACAAACATCAGCAAAACTTTGCACTAGCCTACCAAGTTCTTGTCTGGTACTTGCAAGCAGTACTGCATCATCAGCATACAACAAATTTGAGATATTCCATCCATCACCATTCTTTGCCAATGCCATCCCTCTCTCCATTACTCGTGTTTTCACTTCTCTCATCACCCCATCCATATATACATTGAACAACCATGGGGACATCACACAACCTTGTCGCACGCCCACACTGATTGTGAACCATTCACTTAGATGCCCATTAACCCTGACACATGCTTCACTACCATCATAAAAACTCTTGACGGCACCTAACAGCTTACCCTCTACACCGTACATGCACAAAACTTTCCACAATCCTTCTCTGTCCACTTTGTCATATGCTTTTTCCAGATCCATGAATGCCATAAATACCTTATGGTCCTTCTCACAAGGCTTCTCTACTATCTGTCTCTGCAAATATTTGGTCCACACATCCTCTGCCACTCCTAAAGCCACCCTATTCATCACTCACTAGGACTTGATATCTCTCTTACTTTCTTTATAATAATTCTTCCATACACCTTCCCTACCACACTCAGTAAGCTTATGCCACGGTAATTCTTGCACTCACTTCGTTCACCTTTATTTTTGTACAGGGGTACAATCACAGCCTTTTTCCACTCCGCAGGCACAGTTTCACTCATCCATGCCTTCTTACATATCTCCAACAAGCGCTTCATTCCATTCTCTCCACTACATTTAAGCATCTCTGCATACACCTCATCAACCCCAGCAACTTTCCCATTTTTCAGCCGCTTCACAGCACTCTTCACCTGTGCGAGTGTCATGTCTCCCGGCACTGCATTCCTTCTCTGCACACCCCCAAAACTAAACATGTTTACAGCTGCTCTGCTCTCTCTATCCCCATTCATCAGGCTTTCAAAATATTCTTTCCATCTGGTCCTTTCCTCATCTCCATGGGTTAATAATTTACCACCTGCATCCTTCACACCATCCCATTTCTTACCGCTTTCACTTCTAAATTTCCACACCTCTTTCCAGAATAACTTTCTATATTCAGAGTAGTTCGCATTCATTTTTCTTCCTAGATTCTCATTTACCTCCTTCTTTTTCCTCTTCACTAGTCTCTTTACGTGCTTCTTGCTCTCAACATATTCAGTTCTTATTTCAACAAAACCCCTATCCTGTAACCACTTTAGCCACTTCTTCCTCTTTTCCTCCACTGCTCTCTTTACCTCCTCATCCCACCATGCCGTACCTTTCTTCTTTATTGTTACTCTTGCCACACCACATACCGCTTTAGCATTCCTACCTAAGCAATCCCTATATACATTCCACAGTCTGTCCAGATCCATTTCATTCCAGTTCAGTAATTCTAACTCGGCCTCTACTTTGGTCCTGTATTCATCTGCCATTTCTTTGATCCTCAGCTTCTCAACTTTCAGTCTGTCTCCCTGACTGCTTCTCTCTCTCCTGATCCACCTCACTCCTTTCAGCTTGATCTTGCATACCACAGTCATATGATCTGACAGACCTCCACATCGTCCTCTCACAGCCCTCGTATCAGCAACCATTCCCATCATCGACCTCTCTACGAGCACAGAATCAATCAGGCTTCTTTCAACACGATCCCTGTTCCCTCTATAACATGCATATTTATGTGCATCTCTGTGTTTGAAATACGAGTTACAAATGCACAACCTCCTCTCCTGACACATATCCTTTAGTCTCTTCCCATTACCTTTTCTCCTGGTACTCCATAGCAACCCATTATGTCATCCTCAGGACCAGTGACTACTCTTCCATTCATATCCCCCATCACAATCACTTTATAGCTCCTGGGCATTTCTCCCACTACTTCACCCAGCTCATCCCAAAACCTGTCTTTCTCTCACTCCTGTCCTCACATGGTGCATATGCTACATCTCGAGCTAACACATTTGTAGTCTCTCATTCCACTCTGCCACACCTCATTCATCAACAAAGCAACTCCTTCCTTGCATCTTCCTCGCCCATTCATTCCCGATCTTACACATTTCACACCCTCCCACTCCTCCGCTTTGCACCCTTTCATCTTCGTTTCACACAATGGCATCACAGCATATCTCGCACTCTTGAACACATTCACCACTTCTGCCCTCTTGCTCTCCTCATTCACACCTCTCACATTCCACATGGCTACACGAGTCTGCCCATTTGGTTGGGGCCCTGGGTAGATATTGGGCCCTCTGAGGCTCTCTGAAACAACAGACACATATATATATATATATATATATATATATATATATATATATATATATATATATATATTTATAAAGTGAGTTTTATGCCAGGTACCCCTTTTTTTGGATAAGGGCTAAGGCGTTGCCCCTGGATAGAGAACTTTGGTTTGGAGCGTGTAGCATTTTATGACCGGATGCCCTTCCTGATGTCTACCAATGACCCTTGGGTGGATTCAATCCTCCGACCCTACGGTCAGAGCGGAGCACTCTAACCCACTGAGCCACGGTATATATATATATATATATATATATATATATATATATATATATATATATATATATATATATATATATATACACATACAGGGGCAGGATCCCACTGGTACCTTGTGCATCCCCGGGTGACGGATAGGGGAAGGCCTTGTAGATATACGAGGTACTGTCTTAGACGGCACGGACCATGGGACCCCCTATAGATATATAGGGCTCCACCAAATATAACAAATAAGGTGGCACAAAAATTAAGAGTCACCAGAAACTATATGGCAGGGAGGTGAGATGATTTGCCACAATCCTTCCAACCAAACATGAGTTCTATTGCAAATGATTTGACGGGCGTTCCTGTTGGATCGTCGTCTACTAATGGTCCAACCATACTGCCTCCTGTGCTTATGGGCAGTGTGCCACCGTAAGTGAGTAGGCATTGTGTTGGAAAATTAGACTCTTAGATATTAAACAAACTGAAATACAAGACGATCTATACACACAATGTAAGAAACCTCGCAGAAGATTACAAACATGATAACCTAATGACTGAACTGGAAAACATTAGTTGGGACATTGGAGGTTTGAGTGAGATCCACAGAAAAGAAGAAAAAGTTATTCTTCTCGAAGACAGCAACCACCTATTTTACTGCAGAGGAAAGGAAAATGAAAGAGTTAGTGGCGTAGGATTTCTAATTAACAGAAGTCTAGCAGACAACATTGTTAAATTCAGCAGTGTATCTGACAGAGCAGCATTTGTTGTCATTAGACTGTGCAAAAAATATACCCTCAAAGTAATACAAGTATATGCACGAACTTCTCAAAGCCCAGATGAAGAAATAGAAACATTCTATGATGAAATCTCCCAGATTTGGGAAGAAGAAAAGACAACATATACTATACTCATGGGAGACTTCAATGCAAAAGTTGGGAAGTCGAAAAATGGAGAAGCATGTATGGGAAAACTGGAGTGGGAGAAAGGAATGAAAGAGAAATGCTGGCAAATTTCGCTCAAATGTTTAACATGAGAATAATGAACACATTCTTCCACAAAGGAACAGGAAGAAAATGGACCTGGAGAAGCCCAAATGGAGAAATACAGAATGAAATCGACTTCATTATAGCAGATAAGAATAACACGATCATGAATGTCACAGTTATCAACAAAGTAAATATAGGTAGTGATCATAGAATGGTGGGTTGCACAGCCAGATTCAATTTCAGAAGTTGAAGAAAGAAGATGATTAACCCCTACACCGCGGGCTTGTTTACCAATGACTTGCGTGTGCCGCGGGGTTATTTGGGCTCCGACAGACTCTCAAAAAATATTTGCCAAAAATCAGTTATTAGTCCTAGAATAATAAAATTACATATGCTTATGGCACATACCTTCAGCTTTCTCCTGGAATGATTGTTGAGCCTTCGTCTGTTACCGTAGGACTTGTGGAGACCTCTGAAGTAGGGTAACGAAGTCTCCACTTTACACTTCCCGACAACCCGTAATATGATTACCACAGCCAGATACAAACACTATAAACACTATTCTACAATTTTCAAGTAGTTTGGGATCCATACTCAAAAAAAAAAAAACACTGTGAAAGCAATGGAAATTACGAGCGCGTCTGATCGTCGCACTGGCACTAGTTCGCTCATGGTAGTCTGTCATTTATTATTCATAAAACCCCTCACACTTTATATTTCTATTACTATATAACACTTATATATATCTACAGTCTTTATCCATAAGTTTCCTTCAGTAGTATTAGTTTATTGTCACTGTAGGGATTCAATTTCTTTCAGTAAAATACGTAGCATTCACTTTCTCGTCCTGTATACTGGCATTGAGAGTGAATGTCACTTTCATCTTCACTCTCATAACTCATAGCATTCAGACATGCTAGAGTGAAACTTTCACTTTCATTACTCCTAGGGTATATACTCGTATTCTTATAATACTACTCATTTACATTTCTATTTACGTTCTCTATTTTATTTACGTTATTTACATTTCTATTTTATTTACACTGTGTTGTGCACTGTCACTTGAAATAACTTATAAAACTATTTTCCATTGTTCACGTAGATTTACATTCATTACTTTCACTTGCTGTTTACACATTATTTACACATTATTTACAATTCCACTTGCACTGTTTTACTCAATAGAAAGATCGTAGTCACTCTTTTATCAATTGTCAGCCCTTTACCTCTTTCCACACGAGGTTTAGTAGGGGGTAAAGGTCACAGAGCCATTTGCATGGGGGTGAAAAAAGGCCTTGAAGTCAGCAAGATGAAACATACGTCCTCTCACTTCGGAAGATGAGAGTACACTGATAACGCAGGGGCCAGGCCAGCCAGCCTAGAGGCCTGCTTTAGGGGTTATTCAGAGTTACCAATATTACTTCTTGAAACAGCTAAGTCTACCACTGATATGATTGGCAGGAAATCTAGACAATAAATTATAAATTTGGTAGTTCCAGGTGAATGTAAATATCATTTAGGCTTCTTCCTTCCCTCCTTACATGTATATTTATTACGAAAATAGATTAGAGGCCTACTTAGGAGATATATAATCAGAGCTACCAATGTTAAATCTTGAAACAGCTTTGTGTAGCACTGATATGATTGGCAGGAAATCTAGACAATACATTATAAATTAGGTAGTTCCAGGTGAATGTAAATATCACTTAGGCTTCTCCCTTCTCTCCTTACATGTATATTTATTACGAAAATAGATTATACGGCATATTTCAAGGGGAAAAAAACAGCGAAAATTAGCGAACGAGTGCACGTGAGGTGTTGTCAGGTGATAATTAGCCAATTCCAGGTGTATGGCACTCTCACTTACCTGATTTCTTTCTTGTATATATTATTTGGTATAAGAATACGACATAGGGCTTATTTCAATGGATGAAATCAGTGAAAAATTCCAGGGAAGATTTACTTAGCGTAGCATGGCCGGGCAGGCGAGAGGATAGGGTAATGGAGGGGGGGTAGGGAGGGGAGTCAAGAACGGGGAGGAATGGCTAAATTGTCAACAATGGATGGGAGTACAGATGAGATTAGGAGTGCTGACTAGTGTTGGACATTGTCAGTACTGATAGATGATACAAGCCACCACTTGGAAGCCCGGGTGAATTCAAAATAACACAGAATCACAAAAGCGACGCCCCGCGGTATGATCCCTTGCTCCCAAGCGTCACGAAAGTGACGCCCCGCGGTTAAGGGGTTAAAGATAAAAAGATGTGCCCAGTAACAGTAAGCGAAAACAAAGCAGCCTTTCAGTTGGAAATAAGGAACAGATTTCAGGCTCTGAGTAATGCAGAATGTGACATTGATGAGCTGAATGACACACTAACAAAAGTGCTAAGAGAATCAGCGGAGGTAGAAGGAAAACCTAACACAACTAAAGCCAAGAAATAGTCAGAAAAGACACTCAAGCTTATGAAAAAATGAAATGAAATGAAAGTAAAAACAAAGAAAGATGAAATAGAATGAGCAGAATTAAATAAGCTTATCAACAAAAGACAAAGAGAGGAAAAATGAAAGAGGAACATGGATCAGATCAAAGAAACCATCAAAAATGGAAAAAGTCTGAAACAGTTCCGAAGTAAAATGGCACTAGGAAAGCAACAAATGACATCACTGAAAGGAAAAAACTGTGAAATCATTAAATGCCGAGATGAAATGGTGAAGAGAGTTGAAGAATTTTACAAAGAACTGTATGCATCAAAGACAGTAGTACCAATATCTAACCTTTCAGTTGACACAAGTGAAATACATGCGGTAACACCAGACGAAGTAAATATTTCTCTTAAAAATATGAAAAGAGGGAAGGCTCCGGGAGAAGATGGAATAGCAACAGATTTACTGTTGGATGCAGGAGTAGAAGTACAAAAAAAGCTTGCTCACTTATTTACCCATTGTATCAAACAGAAGAAAATTCACAAAACATGGTGTAATGCTATAGTTATTTTACTCTACAAAAAAGCTGACTCAAAAGATCTTAGTAACTATCGACCCATTAGCTTATTATTAGTAATTTACAACCTCTTCACTAAAGTCCTTACGAACAGAATAAGAACAGTTTTGGAGGAGAACCAACCTCGTGAACAGGCAGGATTCCGAAGCGGGTATTCAACCACCGATCATCTACATACAATGAATCAGCTAACTGAGAAAACTACAGTATAATAAACCACTGTGCGTAGGTTTTGTTGATTACGAAAAGGCTTTTGAGTCAGTGGAGCACATAGCGATTATAATTTCACTGCGAGAACAAGGAGTGAATGAGAACATTGTAAAACAGCTCGAAAACATATATAAAGAGGGAACTGCTGCAGTTAAGACTTGGAAAAAATTAAGATTGAGAAGGGCGTGCGTCAGGGAGATAAAGTTTCACCAAAATTGTTTACAGCATGCCTAGAAAGTATTTTCAGAAAGCTAGTCTGGGAAATAAAGGAGTGAACATAGATGGAGAAAAGCTAAACCATTTAAGATTTGCAGATGACATAGTCTTAATATCAGAAACAGCAGAGGCATTGCAAGAAATGTTAAATGACCTGAACAGAGAAAGTCTGAAAGTAGGACTGAAGATAAACCGGAGTAAAACTAATGTTTAATCCACAAACGTGGACATAGGCTATGTGAGTTTGACCTCCAAGGTAATTTGAGACCATGAGTCGGAGGTCATTTGAGGTCACCAGTAATACACGCTCAAACAAGTGGACCCAGCAACCTAATATTTGGACTGGAAACTCACCTGACCTCCATTTCGAACAGCCTTTGTGAGGTTGACCTCCGAGGTCATTTGAGGTCACCTGTAGCAGTAAACAAGTGCACACAAATACTGAGCATTAGCCTACGAAAGATGAAATAGAAAGTTCCTGGCCCTCTTATAATCCCTCTTCAAAAGCCTAAGAGAAGAATGATTGAACTATAGTCGGACTCGCGCCCGTTTGCGGCTGTGGTGTGGCCCGCACCTGTGTACAGTGTTGCCACGTTTTCTATACCGTTATCTCTCTCTCTCTCTCTCTCTCTCCTGGCGGGAGATGTGAGCCACCCTGAGTACTTTTGATTCTTTTATAAGTTGTTTATAATTGTGCTTTCATTTGTTATTTTGGTTTTGTTGTATTTAGTGATATTTATCATTTTTTGTATACGGCGACAGATGACCCGTTATTGCAGTACCATGATTGATTTTCATTCATTCATTCTCTTTCCCCTTCCTCCATCTCTCTCTCCACACCACCCCTGAGGTCAAGGCCACCGACTGGGTGTGGAAGTGTTGCCGCTCGCGAGTGAATAATGTTTTTTTTTTTTTTTTTTACTTCAGTATTGGCATATGCCTACTATTTTGTCCTACATATTAGCTTATGATTATAAATGTGATTATTCCTCGCCCTTAAAATTACGGTAAAAGCCAGTAAATGTGAGCATTTTTCCCTAGCAACACCTGTACAAGCTATCCTTGTGTTTACGGAGGGGTACGTACTTTATCTTAAGCCAGACTGTGTGTGTCAGTGCTGCCACTCACAAGAATTATATGAATTATTTCTTTTACTTTGGATATTGGCATATTTCTTCTTTTTTCAGGCTCATTCTCCTATATCCATAACTGTAATATTATAACCCACCCTAAAACTACGCTAAAAAACATTAAAAGTGACTACAATTTCTTTTAGCAACACTGTACAATATGTATGCCATGTTTCTGTGTTACTGTATAAATATTTTATGCATAATAAGATTACTGTTGATTCATCCATCAAAATACACAAGTGTAAGTTTTATTCATCTGAATTTATCGAATTTGTGATGCCTTGTACATAAATAGCTTCCGTTTCACATCGCAAGTTGGGGAAACGTGGCACCATTGTACACAGGTGCGGGCCACACCACAGCCGCAAACGGGCGCGAGGCCGACTATAGAACAAATAGGATTAGAGTGTTAGGCTTTTTGGCCCGGGCAACGTCGGGTACCCCTGCTAGTGTGTGTGTGTGTGTGTGTGTGTGTGTGTGTGTATATATATATATATGTATATAATGTGTGTGTGTGTGTGTGTGTGTGTGTGTGCGCGCGAGTGTGTACTGAATAACCATGACCGTGGACACATCACACATTCTAGTCTCAACCCAGCTGTGATCATATTCCACTCACTAGGATGCCCACTTAACCTTTCACATGCATCACTACTTTCCCAAAATATCAAGAGCTTACCATCTACACTATATCCGTAAAATCTTCCACAGTCCTAATATGTATACCGTGTCGTAAACTATTTCGAAATACATAAAGATCATAAATACCTTGTAGTCCATCTCACAAGCCTTCTGTATTATCTGTCTCACTGGAAATATTTAATCTACATATCCTTTATCACATATAAAGCCGCACTGTTTGTCTCTTACGAGGCATTCGAATATTTTTATTGGACGCTAAATTTCGGCCTCATTTCTCTCGCCTTTATTCGTGCACATAGGTACAGTCACAGCGTTTATAACCTCGCCTAGTGCAGTTTAACTCAATCATGAATTCTTACATATCTTAACCACTTTTCAGATTATACTTAATTATCTTTGTTTATAACTCATCAACCTCGATGCTTTTCCATTCTTCAGCTGCTTCATAGCCTTTTTCAGGTCTGCCTTTATTAAATTTCCTGGCACAACATTCCTCCTTTACACACCACCAAACCAATCATGTTTGCAGCTGCTCGGCTCCCATATTCCACATTCATCAGCCTTTCGAATTATTTTTTCCATCTGCTCCATAGTTCACTTCCAGAATGAACCCAAGATGATGCACAAACCGAACAACTATATGGAAATTATATCAAAACTAATAACGAAGTAACAAAAGAAACACCTAAGGGAGCTGCAAGGCTTGGTGAATGAGTTTGGGAGAGTGTATATGAAACGGAATCTAAAGGTGAATGTAGGGAAGAGTAAAGTTATGGTCTTCGAGAGAAATGTAGTCACTGAATGTACAGTGAGGTTGGATGATGAGGGAATGGAAAATGTTTGTGCGTTTAAGTACTTGGGTAGTGTGATGAGTAAGGATGGAAATTTAAAGGGTGATGTGCTCGAAAGAGTACAACAAGGAAGAAAGGTTGTTTGTTCTTTGAAAGCAGTGATACAGTAAGAAACACGGAAGTGGGCATGGAAGTAAAAGAAAAAGTCGCTGCATGACATTATTGTGATACCAACTTTAACGTGCGGAATTGAAGCCTGGGCCTTGTTGGAGGGACACAAGTCAAGAGTGAGAGCAGTGGAAATGAGTTATTATTACTGTGGAGCCTCATGGAGAACCAGACTGACAAATGAGGAAATGAAGGAGCACTGCGGTGTGGATGTGGATGTGATGGAAAGAGTTATGAGATATACATTGAGGTGGTTTGGCCATATGTAGAGAATGGAGGGAGAAAGATTCACGAGGAGAGTGTATGTGAGTCAGGTGGAAGGGGGGAGAGAGAAAGGGAGGCCAAGGATGAGATGGAGGGGGGGCAGAAGGGAGGGGAGGCCAAGGATGAGATGACGGGATGGAGTGGAGTGGTATATGAGAGAGGAGTATTTGAACGGGGGACAGGGAGTGAAATGGCTGGGGACAGGGCGGCATGTAGGGGATTTGTTTGTGGCCACCCCTTACGGGATTAAGGCGTCTGGTAATAGCACTGGAGTAACAAGAAACCCATTATATATTAGTGATGGTAGACCTAATGGGCAAGAGACAAGACTGAAGTGTGACTGAGATATTATGTACTTTATGAAATTCATAGAACTAAGACGTGATTTCCTACTTGCAAACTGTTTATTAAAATATATAAATCTTATCTTCATATGACGTAATTGCTACATATATCCATAAAAAGCCAAGTGACATACCTTTCTCTGAAAAATCTTCTGCCATCATCGCCATGCAGTTTACATCCAAACCCATCTGAACGTAATCACCATGTCTGACAAGGGTATCTAAAGTCTTCTTTGTGTCTTTAGCATTGAAGGTCTGTAGCCTCCCCTCATATCGCAGATTACCAACCTCATGATGGATACCACTCTTGGCTTCCTAATTTAAACAGAAAACAATGGGAAATATATGAAATCTTAATTCACACCATGGTAAATAATGTATCTAATGGGAAGGAAGAATAATCGAATGTGAAAAAAATATTATGGTTTTAATATCATTATTTTAATCATTAACAGCTGACGACAAAAGTATACGATACGATATTGCTCTCGATTATCACAGCAAAACAGTACATTATACCATTGCGTTATCAGTGTGATATTCATTCAGGGATTGTTTACTTTGGGAAAGATTGCATCCGAGGAGGATTCTTTTTCCATGGCGGAAATTTTGCTTCTGAAGCAATGAAATGCCACTTGTGCATTTGGGTATAATATGAGTAAACTGTAGCACCAGTCAAGCAGGGCAGTATTCCCAAGGCTGATGACAGGGAGAGCTAGCGCTACCTTTTCATCGGCCCTGGGGACTATTTCCTGATCATCCCCCCTTTTGCTGAACCTTTTCAGTGTTTCAGTAACGCAGAGAGTAAGCCAGAATGCTCTCCAATACAAGTTTCTCTAACTGTCAACACCAAACTACATGAATATTACATACTACACTTCCTTTTCAAAATATCAGAAACAATGGCGTCTAAATACGCAGCCTTGGAGTCCCCAGGGAGAAGGGGACCATAAATGCCCCCTCCATCCACCCCTCTCCCGACGACTACTCAATGAATTACCTGGAACTACTGTCTGACTCACTCCTTCTTCATTCCTGCAACATTTCCTGCCTTTCCTCTAATTTTCTCTCTGTTGAGCACCACCTCACCTCTAAACCTCAGCTTCCTTTCTTAACTGAGCCTCAGTTGTCTGAGGCAACTGATAGCAAACCCTTTTCGGTATCCTCCTACTTTCTCTATACTTATTTCAAAGCCGAAGGTGGCTGTTGTGTATATGTATTCAACAACTTATCTTGCTCTCGTGTTCCTGAACTTGATTCTTCCTAATTCTCTACTCTCTGGCTTCGGCTTTCCTGTCATTCTATGACTAAATATATCTGTGCTGTTTACTTATCCCCAAATTTTACTGACTATGAAAAATTCTTCGATTATCTTACTTCTACGATGGAACACATCCTATCCATTTCTCCTTTCTCTGAAATCTCCATTATAGGAGTTTTCAATGTTCACCACCACCTTTGGCTCTCCTCTCCTTTCACTGATCCACCTGGTGAACAAGCCTACATCTTTTCTATCCTTAATGGCCTAGAACAGCTTGTACAGCACCCTACCTGTATCCCTGACTGCCTTGGAGTGTTCCAACATACAGTACATGACCTCTTCCTTACAACTAATCCTTCTGCTTACACTGTTAATCTTTCCTCCCCATTGAGCTCCTCCAATTACATCCTTACTACATTAACCTGCCCCATCTCTCCAATACGGCCTGTGGACCCTCCAAAGAAACGTCAGCAGTGGCACTTTGGAGCTGCAGATTGGGAGGCCCTCAGGCAGTACGTCTTTGACTTTCCCTGGCATGATTATTGCTTCCATGGCCGGGAGCCATCTGAGTTTGCCTTATGCATTATGGAGGTTATTTTCTCGGGCATGTAATCATATATTCCTTATATTCCTTTCTCATATCCTTTACTAATGCAAGAAAGCCTTGATTTGATTACGCTTGTTCTAATGCTGTCAACAACAAGGAAAGGGCCTATAAAAGGTACCGGAGCCAACCCACCCCTGAATCACGTCTTTATGTTTCTGCCCGGAATCGTGCTAAGTCTGTTCTTTGCTTTGCAAAAAATAATTTCATCGGTACTAAATGCTCTCAACTCTCCAACTCGAATTCTTCCTGCTTCTTCTGGCACCTTGCCAAAAGCCTTTCTAACAACTTTACCTTATCATCCTTCCCTCCTCTTTTCTACTCGGATGGCTCTGTAGCTATTTCTTCTACTGATAAAGAAGATCTCTTCGTTCAGACTTTCTCCTCTAATTTCAATTTCCTCTCACTGAATGCTGGCGTGCCACAGGGATCAATTCTGGTGCCAACCATGTTCCTGGTTCATATTAATGATCTCTTATCTGTCACCCACAGTCCCATCCATTCATAAGCAGATGACTCAACACTTCATAGTTCATTCACTCTCAGACACCCATTTACAAGGTCTAATATCTCTAACTCTCAGCTCAGAACAGCTATCTCCATAAATCAAGACTTATCTACGATCAATGAATGGGGACAGGACAACCTTGTCTCATTTAATGCTAGTAAAACCAAATATATATAATTTACTAATAGACAGATATTGCTAGATTCGTATATTACCTTCCACGCTACTAATATTCCCATCTCCAAAAGTATTGAAATTCTCGGCGTCTCACTTTTTGATTGAGTCTGGCATAAATCTTTGGTTTCCAAACTGCCCTCTTTCGGTTTCTATCTTTCTATCTTTTCCTTCGTCTATAGCTTTCTTTCTGGTTGCTCTATAGCCGCTGTTTTAGACGGCCACCGTTATTCTAGATGTATCAACAGTGGTGTTTCTCAGGGCTGTGTCCAATCACCAACTCTCTTCCTTTTATTCATCAATGACCTTCTAAGCTGTACATCTAACCCTATCCATGAATACACTGATGATTCCATCCATTGCCTTTCCATTCCGTTCCTGCAACGTTCATCTCAGCAGTTACTTCAAAAAACAAGGGATAGGGCTATTGCACACCTAATGTCTGACTTGGCTCGTATCTCTGACTGGGGTAAAAATAATCTTGTTGTTTTTACTGCATCAAAGACTCAGTTCTTACACCTTTCAACCCGACAAAATATTCCACAGGAGTACCCATTAATGTTTAATTAAAAATACTTAGGGTTTCATTCTCTTGGGACTTATGATCATATTACATCTCTTGTAAACTCCGTTTCCAAGAGATTAGGTGTGCTAAGCTGACTCCGCACCTTCTTTCCCCCTGCACAGTTGTTGACTTTTTGCACTGTTTTATTCGTCCATGTGTAGAGTACAACTTTCACGTCTGGGGAGGCTCCCCATATACAGCTCTTCTCAATAGGTTGGAGTCAAAGGCTTTTCTTCTCATTACCTCTCCTCCTCTTACTGGCTCCCGCAACAACTGTCTCTTCACCGCACTGTTGGATCATTATCTCTTTTCCATCGCTACTTCAATGGTCACTGCTCCTTTGAACTGTGTGCTTGCATCCTTCCACCTCTATGACAGGAGTGTAGCACCCGGCTAACAACAAACTCTCATCTCTTTTCTGTCCAGCTCTCTAATGCAAGAGTTAACTGTTTACTCCCAGTCCTTTATTTATGCAACTGGTCAACTTTGGAACTGTCTCCCTCTGTCTGTATTTCCTACTTCCTATGATCTCCAGTCTATCATACGCAGTGTGTCCAGGCATCTCGAAATGAACGGATCTTGAATCTGGCTCTCTTTCCCGACCTCCATAGCAAGTACAACATCAGTACCAAATACTGCCGAAATATACACTACCTATATATAACTATGCCACACATTACAACACCTCATGCAGTTACACCTCCGAGAGCCACATCATATACTGCCACAACTCTTACTACCTCTCAGTAAACTTTCACATTTTATACTACTACTCTAAAAAGTACAACACAACACACTGCCATACCTAACCTACCACGTCATAATTTGCCACATTACAGAATCATAGCTCAGATCCACACCATGCACAGCAATATTTTACGCTGCTAAACCATTCTGTGTCAAACATCTAGGTGGAAACGTACATGACCAAACATAGACACACACACACACACACACACACACACACACTAGTCACACAGTCAATCACCATAGAATTCTGTATAATCTGTCGCCCACTCTTCTCGTTCACACATCACAATATCACAACATAAACTGCCTCATAAAATCCAAGCCACAGTGCACACTATCTAAACATACACTGCTACAGCTCACAGTCATACCTTTTTCAACCAAAGTATACTCTGCAAAACCTTATAGCACCACAGTATACACTACCACATATCACAGTGTTACACTGCGGAGTAACATCTCGCATAACAACAGTAGTTGTCAATCCTTTTTCCCACTCAAGAAAGAGGATAAGGTGGAGGTTACTGTTAGTGACAACTTTGCCTGACAAGCAGGACCATTCATTGCACATAGGAAAACGAAATATGCATATCTGTAGATTTTCACCAGACCCATGTTTTAGGCAGGTTGGAATCCCAGTCAACGCCGGTATGCAATGATTAGGAAAACAAAAATTTGCACAGTCTTAAATCTCCAGTGGGACCAGTATTACGCATTGTGGAACCCCCTGGGACAGTCTCCATGGAGGAGGTGGTCCCTGGTGTCCCAGGACATTGCGTGTAAGCTCGGCCTTTTATTTTATTATTATTTTTTTTTTTAACGTAGGAACACGAGGTTTTACACATTAGCAGACCTCAACCACCCCAACTGATTATAGGTAGGATGATCTGGAAATGGAAGTAACGGTCTTTTTTATTAACGAACATCAAAATTGCACAGTGGTAGCCTTTCATCTGTAACATGATTTAGGGCGAGAATCCCTACTGCTGTTCTTCTAGAAAAAGACTGCCCTTGAGGTCCCCAGTCAATGTCGGTATCCACGTCCATAGTTTTTTATTGGCTAAAAAAAAAAAAAATTAAGCATAATGATACATCTCCAACCAGCCCGAGTTTTAGACAGGATAGGACTTTCTCATCTGCTAAAAGCCGGCAGCCCACGAGGAGGTGAACAAGATCGATATGCACTATACTTTTTTTTAACCTAGATAAGTGAAATGTTGCATAATGGTTGACTTCCAAGCAGATCAAGTTTTAATCAGGATGGAGCCTCGAGGCTTCATTTTCTTAAGTAATTAGTTCTTTCTCCTTAAAATACTGCAGGGGTGGGTTTAACTGTCAAAGGTGTTCTTTGCCTTGTTAGGGCTGAATATGGTGTGCATTATCTGTGAGCTTCTACTTTCCATACAGTCACCTGCTGTGGGACAGTTTTGCACAGCTGCATTGTGCGTGATCACTCTGTTCCTTCGGTGATGAACTCTCAAATTCCCCATGATCCACCACAAAAGCCCCTTGTTCTTTTCTTAAACCCTGTCTAACAAAGATGATATATAAACTGTTGAAATGGAAAACCAAAATTCATTCACTCAGTTCAACGCCTGCGCAAAAAGAAACAGGATTTTTCTTTTAATATTAGCACCAGTGTGTATTTAACGTAAAATTATAATCCTGATACAATGATTAAGGAAAATGCAAAGTCAGATTAAGTAATATGATTTAAATTTACGATAATCAACATTTTTAAAAATTTATAACTTGTCCTTGCGACCTCTCTAAAGTGTTCTCATGGTCCCATGGACCCCTTTGGGGCCATAGCATCCGGTTTGAGGGCCACTGCTCATGACCGTACACAGTACTGCACCAAACTTATACTCTCAGTCATATACTTCCACACCATACTTTGTACAACAATCCACACCTCACAGTGGCCACAAACATCGCTATAGCTCCCATAAATTATTACACATGTTTTTCTCCATTACCTACAGTATAAAACTAACGTTCTTCTGACGCTGCAACAACTAAATAAAAACCTTTGTCTTCAAGTAGAAGAGAATATTAAAACTGTCCCGACCATCAGAAGGAAGTTGTTCCAGTGCGAATACTCTCAGCCTCCTAGTATCTGAATCTGACCGTCTCGTACTGGTTGGAATAAGACACTCGAGATGATGTAACTGGGAGTAAAAAAAATAATACCAGAAAATCTTGGGTCTTAGCTGCTCCCCTTTGCACAAGAAAAGTAACAGGATTGTCGACGATGTCCCTGAGTGACTGTATGTGCATGGGGATGTGTCTGATGGCCAGCAGTGACATGAGGTTGCCTGAGTAGCTCCGCGTTAACACCAGCGTGGCCAGCATCCACACACCCACCACCATGCGCTCACACCAACACCAGCTAACAGTTTCCTTCAAATCTGGGTGAGAAACGCCAACATCTGTTAACCTTTAGATGATGATAGGCCACTCCTAACGTGGATACAACAGTCTATCGGTAGCCACAATAGACTTGTTAAGGGTTTTGTTGTCGTCAATATAGAGTATCCTACATCCAAATTCATATACAAGTATCATCACCATTAGAGACAGAACATAGAGCACCGTATTATGGACAGTTTTCAGTAATACAGAAATCCAACAACACGTGCATAGCAAATTTAACTAAAAACAATCATTGCGTTTATAGTAACGACTAGAAAAAATAATGAAATACTGCCTAGATTAAATCATAAGCCATGCTATATTTCCCGGACCTTCCTAGTGACCATCCTAAAAAGCAAATTTCACCGAGGTACTGACAGACCAACTTCTACACTTGTTAGCCAGCTAGCACCCACCAACACATTAGCATACATTTTCACACCACGGGAAAGGATCTATGTGAATTTGTTTCCTCTAAACTCTCAGTAAGTTTTGGTATCTCAAAAATTTGGTTCTTAACGTATGAATGTGTGTAAAAGTGGTTGAAATTTGATGGACTAATGTTGGAACCTCAACTTCTCTCGAAGATGCACATTTTTAAAGAGATACTAAACAGACATGACGGTTTTAATAATTCAGACATGTTTTCTGAGAGTATGGCAGACATGGTCAATAAACACGCTACTTTGAAACTGCAATTAACCATACGTTTATAGATGTAAAAGGATTCTATGTGGGCAGCATTTTGTAAAAATTATGCTGACCAACTCCTGTCCTAAAAGTATCCGTGACACTGATGGATGTCCTGATGTATTTTCTGACTACTTAAACACATTCGCGCCATGAGCTTGTGCTCTAAATTCCTTACCGTGTTTTATCAGTTGCTGTATTATGTCTAAACTAGTTACATCATCATCGAGAAAACTGACCGACTGACACCGAAACCAAATACCGAGCAGTAGTCATGATTCTTCTTGAACAGTTTGTCCTGTGTTCTATATTCCATTGGATGCAGAGGTCATAACTATTAGGAAATGAACAATGAGATGTCCTGAACCATTGTTTGACAATTTCTGTATTCATTTATCAATTTATTCGCATCCTTTCCAGTCATCCTTTTGGATAAACAACACTTCTTTTCCTCTAAACCTTATATTCTTTTCTTCATTGAGAATTAGTTGTCAGATATGATTAACAGCAAACCCTTTTCTTTATCCACATACTTTTTCCACGGTCATTTTAAAGCCAAAGGTGGCTGTTCTCTGCAAGTACAGAACAGCAAACCTTGTTCTGGCGTCCCTGAACTTGAGTCCTATGAATTCTCTGCAACCTGGATTCCGGTATCCTGTTGCACCCTGACTACAATAGATAATGTCTCTGCCGTTTATTTATTTATTTATTTTTTTATCTTCAAAGACTACTGATTATACAAACTTTTTTTATGAATTTCTTTCAAAAGAGGAACACATTCTTTTCACATTTCCTTTCTCTGAAATCTCTATCTTAGCTGATTTCAATGTTCACCACCACAGTTACAAAGGAGTACATAGGAAAAGCAAACAGCAACAAACCTGTCGGTCATTTTGTGTCTTTTTGGTATAGAGAAGGTTATAACTAACAAAACTAATCTATCAGCAAAAGACAAGGATAGAAAAGCAGAAAGGTTCCCCCCTCCCAACCACCAAACCCTCCAGCTGAAACCATCAGGAAATAATGAGATGGGTCACTATGCAGCACAGACAAAATGTTATGGAAATTTCTTAGGAAAGGGGAAAAGGAAATTTTATTCTACACTCTTGTTACGTGTGTAAGAATGTATATATATTTTTTGTGTATACTGTGCATGTATGTATAGTGCGTGCGTGTCGCTAGGCGTGTGTGTGTGTGTATGTGTGTGTGTGTGCATCGATGCTGTGTATGCCAGCATCAACGCACATGCACTCGCTTTCATGTTGTTGCCTGTATAGTGCGTACACATTTATAAAGTCTTAGTTAATTCACTGCTCTCGACGCGGGTGTGACTAAAATTGTTTTTAATATCAGTGACTTTTGGTGGAGCTTAAACTGCCACCATAAAGATTTGTATTCACCAGCTATAGTTATAACACTTGAAGTATGGGGGAGAGATTAATTTGCCTAGTATTTTTCTGTATATTTCTTATCTGGCCTCCAGCTGCGTGTTGACTCATGGACGCAGCCGGATGGTATATAAGGCGGAGAATTTAAGCTCCCATCTCAACCTCAGATTTTGGTGTTTTGCCCCTGGTTGTTGGTCCCTTGTTTGTCTTCTCACCTTCTTCCCACTTCCCCCCGTTAGGGGGGAGTGGTACTATGGAGGACGCCCCTACTGCCTCCCTCCCCCATCAGGGGGGGAGGTAGTCCTGACCTACCCCCGACTGACCAACGGACAGACTGTCCCCCGACTGAACGGCCCCGGACCAGAGCTTTAGATATAAGTGTACATAACGCCGAGTTTGTCTTGATTCATGCAGTTGGTTCCACTCCCCTGTCCAGCCTCAATCCCTTCATCATCAAGAAGGTGATTGATGGGTGTGCAGGAGAGGTGGAACAAGTGAAAAAACTTGCTAGTGGAGACCTTCTCTTAAAAATCAAGAATTCAGCCCAGGTCAAGGATTTGCTTAAACTGAGGAAGTTCCATTGTCACGATGTCCAAACAACGATCCCCCACTCCATGAATTCCTGCAAGGGTGTTATCACCTGCAGGGATCTTGTGCTTATAGAGGAAGAAGAAATTGTACAGGAACTTTCTCAGCAAGATGTCATAGAGGCGAGGTTCATTACCAGATTCTTGGAAGGCATAAGGACGAAGACCGCAACAGTTGTTCTCACTTTTGGCAAAGTATCTCTTCCAGCCAATGTGAAGGTTAGATACGAAATTGTAAATGTTAGACTATACATCCCGAACCCCCTTTGTTGTTCAAAATGTCAGCTTTATGGACACCATGAAAAGGCTTGTCGGGCCTCCAACATCGTGTGTGGTAAGTGTGCGGCTGTAGGTCACTCTGCTGACAACTGTACATCCGAGACTAAGTGCTGCTTTCACTGCAAGGATGCTCACTCCACTTCCTCGAGGACTTGTCCCAAGTGGAAGGAGGAGAAGGAGGTCTGCACAGTAAAAGCGACACAGGGCATTTCCTTCTACGATGCTAGGAAGAAGGTGAAGGAGTTGCATGCAACTCCCAAGCCTAATATCTCCTATGCATCGGAGGTTGTGTCCCGACCCGTGATGTGCCCCGTTGAGACACAGACTGACCTAACATTGGCTCCACATGCCCCACGCCCTACCTCTCAGTCTAAGCCTCCTGTATGCTCCAACTCTCTGACGGACATCCCTGTCGCTACTTCCTACTCCCAGGCTGCCGCTGCTCCTTCGCAGTCAGTGCGGCCAAAATCGAAGCCAGACAAGTCTGACAAGATTAATTTGACCACCCTCACTAAACAGTCACGTCCTCATGTCCTTCCCGCTCCTGGTCCAGCGAGGGAGAGAAAGAATAGCTCTTCCTCGGTGGAGTCTGGGAGCCTTGTAATTGATGAGAATATGGAGGTTTCTATGAGTAAGTACCGGGAAAGGTCCCCCGGTAGCCACTCGCCTGGTCACGGGGGGCATAACAAAACTAAGCACACTGGCCACCCTCGAAAATCTTAAACTGCTGCATTCACTGTACTACAGTGGAATTGTAGAGGTATTGGGAATAAGTTACACAATATAGCAATCTTGCTTTCTATACACAGGCCATTAAGAAAATGCAATAGGAGATACAGGATTTTTGATAGTCAGCCCACTGAGAAAAATTTTATTGCATACAAACAGGCACGGGCTGAGGCAAGGAGAATAATAAGAAGGGCCAAACGTGACTCTTGGGGGTCCTTTGTGTCCACGGTGACTCGTACAACACCATTAAGTAAAGTCTGGTCCACCATAATAATATTAAATAATATAGGCCCATACTTCCCAATTACCACCCTGAAGGTCGATAATACCATCTATGATGAGCCCGTGGAGGTTGCTACCATCCTCGCCAGGAGTTTTTCTCATGTAAGTTGCTCAGCATATTATGATCTGCGTTTTCAACATCATAAACGCATGGCTGAGCTACAGATATTAGACTTTGCCACAGAAGATGTAGACTCCCCGTACAACCAAGAGTTTACGCTAGATGAACTGCTCCTTGCCCTTAAATCCTGTAAAGACACCAGCCCTGGACCAGACACCATCACGTACGGTATGATCCAGCATCTTAATCAGGACAACCTGATTAAGATGTTAGGATTGTACAATGAGATTTGGGCGTCTCGAACGTTCCCAAACTCATGGCACTTTGCGCACGTCATACCGATACCCAAAAAGGCTGGTCGTCTTATGAATCCCACTTCATTTCGTCCTATTGTGTTGACTTCTTGTCTATGTAAGGTCATGGAACGTATGGTAAACAATAGGCTTCTTTTTGTTTTTGGGTCAAAGAATTTGTTAAATGATCAACAGTGTGGCTTCTGTAAATACAGAAGTTCACTAGATCATTTAATGAATTTGGAGCATTGTATTGCAGAGGCATTTGCCAATAAAGAATTCATGATAGGGGTGTTCTTGGACATCCATAAAGCCTATGACATGACATGGCGACACGGTATACTAATGAAGCTCTATGCTTATGGTTTAAGAGGAAATTTGCCTATTTTTATTTCAATTTTCTTAAGGGACAGAACTTTCTCTGTCAAATTGCCCCGTAACGTAACATCGGATATATTTATCCAGGAAAACGGGGTGCCACAGGGAAGTGTGCTTAGTCCTACTTTATTTAGTATTATGATCAATGATATTCTGTCATCAGCTCCCATCCCGAGGAATCTTAAATACTTGCTCTACGCTGACGATTGTGCAATATGGCACTCTTCCCGTAATGCACAATTTTTGGCTGGAGGGATTCAAGCAGCCCTTGACTCCGTCCACCAATGGGCCTTGCAGTGGGGATTCAAGTTTTCCGTCCGTAAGTGTGCCGCTATAGTCTTCACTAATCGTAACGTACCTAATTTGTGCTTAACTTTGGATAATCAGGCGGTACCTTTCCAAAATTCTGTAAAATTTTTAGGAATACATTTTGATCGTAGAATGAATTTTAAACTTCACATTAATACTTTGCTTGCTCGTTGTGATAAACCGTTAAATGTCCTCAAGTACCTAGCGGGTACTACCTGGGGAGCTGACAGAAAATCTTTATTAATGGTGTATAAGTCCCTTATTCGATAGAAGCTAGACTATGGCACACAGGTATATGGCTCGGCATCCAATGCCACGCTGAAAGGATTGGATTTGCTACAGAATAAATGTTTGTGAATGTGTCTTGGAGCCGTCCGGTGTACCCATGTGGCTCGTATGGAAGTGGAGGCGAATGTGCCTCCCCTCCATATTCGCCGTGACCACCTGTCCTTGCCCTACGGCGTTAGGACATTTAGGAAATGTAATATCAGCAATGTGGCCTGTACCCCCCTGCGTCAATACCACCACCTTCTGGGGGGGGTGCGTCGGCCACTTGCCGTTCGCCTCCACTTATTGACTCAGGAGCTTGTTGTGGACCCCAGTGACTGTGACAAGTTGATGTTTAAAAATATAGCGCCTTGGGAGCCACCCGGCTTTACAGTGGATGTCTCATGGCTCCCAGCACCAAAGGCCAAGGCGCCGGAGGCGGAGGTCCACAACTTGTTTCGTAACATCATTGTTCGTCACTTGGGGTCCCATCAATTGTACACCGACAGCTCCAAGTCGAGTGAATGTGTGGGTGCAAGTGTGTGGTCGACTGAATGTGCACTTAGGTATCGGTTGCCGTCTCATACATCTGTGTTTACCTCCGAACTTTTTGCTATTGACAAAGCCATAGACTATGCTCTCAATTCTAGGCATGACTCATTTGTCATATTTTCAGATTCAAAATCAGCCCTTCATGCAATTGCATCTTGTACTACGGACTCTCACGAGATCCAGGGCAGCATCGTTAATAAGTTGCATTCATAACACAAGTCATTCACGCTGATCTGGGTCCCTGGTCATTGTCGCATCTACGGCAGTGAGCAGGCTGACTTACTTGCAAAGTCGGCTGTAGAGCTCGAGGAGACTTGGGACGTTCCTCATGATCTACGATTAAGTCTATCTCTTGGAAAGAAATCAATAAATCTTCTGTGGCAAGGTCAGTGGACCAGACTAAATATTCCAACTTGTAAGCCGCACCTAGGCGACTGGGACACCGCCAACTGCCCTAGTCGCCTTGAGGAAAAAGTATTAGCACGGCTATGGCTTAATACCACCATTTTAACTCACATGAAACCATATATGGAAAGACGCTTCCCTCTGCACTGTGACATCTGTAATGCGGTGTTATTTATCAGTCATATCATCCTGCGCTGTCGGCGATTTATTCGTGAACGTGCTTCACTTATGAATTACTGCAGTGCAGCAGACGTCCCCTTCACCCTTTCCACCATCTGGGTGATGGGGACATTGTTATGACTGATAAATTGATGGCTTTCCTGAGAGAGACCGGACTGATCAGAGTGATGTGACTTTTTTACTGTATGGTTATAGTTTTTATCACCTGTAAATATGTATATATAGTACTGTTAATTAGGGTTGACAGTTGACGTATTTGAAATAGTTCCTCCACCCACTGATCTATTTCTAATATTGATGTCCCCTACATTAAAGCCCGTTCCTCGACTAACAGTCACCAGCTGATGAGTGTAAGTGTTCAATATAGAAAGCTATTGGGCACTTGCAGTCGATGGTGGTCTGTTGGCCGAGGTTGTCTGAGGCAACTGATAGCAAACCCTTTTCTGTATCCTCCTACTTTCTCTATACTTATTTCAAAGCCAAAGGTGGCTGTTGTGTATATGTATGCAACAACTTATCTTGCTCTCGTGTTCCTGAACTTGATTCTTCCTAATTCTCTACTCTCTCGCTTCGGCTTTCCTGTCATTCTCTGACTAAATATATCTGTGCTGTTTACTTATCCCCAAATTTTACTGACTATGAAAAATTCTTCTATTATCTTACTTCTACGATGGAACACATCCTATCCATTTCTCCTTTCTCTGAAATCTCCATTATAGGAGTTTTCAATGTTCACCACCACCTTTGGCTCTCCTCTCCTTTCACTGATCCACCTGGTGAACAAGCCTACATCTTTTCTATCCTTAATGGCCTAGAACAGCTTGTACAGCACCCTACCTGTATCCCTGACTGCCTTGGAATGTTCCAACATACAGTACATGACCTCTTTGTTATAACTAATCCTTCTGCTTACACTGTTAATCTTTCCTCCCCATTGAGCTCCTCCCATTACATCCTTATTACATTAACCTGCCCCATCTCTCCAGTACGGCCCGTGGACCCTCCAAAGAAACGTCAGCAGTGGCACTTTGGAGCTGCAGATTGGGAGGCCCTCAGGCAGTACGTCTTTGATTTTCCCTGGCATGATTATTGCTTCCATGGCCGGGAGCCATCTGACTTTGCCTTATGCATTATGGAGGTTATTTTCTCAGGCATGTAATCATATATTCCTTATATTCCTTTCTCATATCCTTTACTAATGCAAGAAAGCCTTGATTTGATCACGCTTGTTCTGATGCTGTCAACAACAAAGAAAGGGCCTATAAAAGGTACCGGAGCCAACCCACCCCTGAATCACGTCTTTATGTTTCTGCCCTGAATCGTGCTAAGTCTGTTCTTCGCTTTGCTAAAAATAATTTCATCGGTACTAAATGCTCTCAACTCTCCAACTCGAATTCTTCCTGCTTCTTCTGGCACCTTGCCAAAAGTCTTTCTAACAACTTTACCTCATCATCCTTCCCTCCTCTTTTCTACTCGGATGGCTCTGTAGCTATTTTTCTTCTACTGATAAAGAAGATCTCTTCGTTCAGACTTTCTCCTCTAATTTCAATTTCCTCTCACTGAATGCTGGCGTGCCACAGGGATCAATTCTGGTGCCAACCATGTTCCTGGTACATATTAATGATCTCTTACCTGTCACCCACAGTCCCATCCATTCATATGCAGATGACTCAACACTTCATAGTTCATTCACACTCAGACATCCATTTACAAGGTCTAATATCTCTAACTCTCAACTCAGAACAGCCATCTCGATAAATCAAGACTTATCTACGATCAATGAATGGGGACAGGACAACCTTGTCTCATTTAATACTAGTAAAACCAAATATATATAATTTACTAATAGACAGATATTGCTAGATTCGTATATTACCTTCCGCACTACTAATATTCCCATCTACAAAAGTATTGAAATTCTCGGCGTCTCACTTCGATTGAGTCTGGCATAAATCTTTGGTTTCCAAACTGCCCTCTTTCTGTTTCTATCTTTCTATCTTTTCCTTCGTCTATAGCTTTCTTTCTGGTTGCTCTATAGCCGCTGTTTTAGACGGCCACCGTTATTCTAGATGTATCAACAGTGGTGTTCCTCAGGGCTGTGTCCAATCACCAACTCTCTTCCTTTTATTCATCAATGACCTTCTAAGCTGTACATCTAACCCTATCCATGAATACGCTGATGATTCCATCCATTGCCTTTCCATTCGGTTCCTGGAACGTTCATCTCAGCAGTTACTTCAAAAAACAAGGGATGGGGCTATTGCACACCTAATGTCTGACTTGGCTCGTATCTCTGACTGGGGTAAAAATAATCTTGTTGTTTTTACTGCATCAAAGACTCAGTTCTTACACCTTTCAACCCGACAAAATCTTCCAGAGGAGTACCCATTAATGTTTAATAATATCCAGCTCAATCGTGCATCATCCTTAAACATACTTAGGGTTTCATTCTCTTGGGACTTATGATCATATTACATCTCTTGTAAACTCTGTTTCTAAGAGATTAGGTGTGCAGCATCCACTGCCTCAGTTGCCGCCAGAGTTTCAGCGGCCAAAGTACTTTTCACAACTCTTTTGATTTTCTTAGATTCCCAAAACAATGGACAACACTTATTATTTTCTCCAACAAGGAATACCACAAACCCTCTTGCACTACCCGTGCCATCTGGAAGGTTTGCATGAGAGGCATCGCTATATACAGCCAATTTACATTTTGAGAGATCACCCAGATTGGGAAAATAAAATGAACTCTCATGAGTACTGACTTTTCTAAGACACTTGTTACCCTGAAGAAGATCCTCTACTATAGGATGATTTAATTTACAACTTAGTTCCAGTACATCATAGGACAAGTCAGGTCTCGTATTTGTGCATAGCCACCCTAACTGACCGACTAAGCTTCTCAGATCATCAATTTCTTTCTCAGTAAACTCTTTTGCATGATGCTCTTGCAGCATTTACATGTATTGGCTCTAGTGACTTACCATATTTATTCTGATTTAACATGACCCCATCTTTGTTCTGTTCTATCTCAAGTCCAAATACTTAAAAGCAGCATTGTTCTGATCCCTCACCAAAAACTCCTTTCGAATCTGACCAATAACAGTGTTTTCAAACACACCTTATTCCTCCCCACAAAAAATCATCCACATGCATCAAAAATACACCACACAATTCACCTTCATGGTACCAGTAAAATGCTGCAGGATCTGTCTTCACCTGAGTACATCCCAACTTCAGTAGGAAAGTCTTTGTTATATACCATTTACGAGCTGCATCATTAAGCCCGTACACACATTTCTTCAGTTTCCACAGTATATTTCCATCACTGTTAGCTTCCAACGGAGGTCTTAGGTACACTTCACGGTCAAACTGTGTACTTTGTAGGAATGCAGCTTTAATGTCTACTGAGTTTATTGACCAATCCTTTGAGGCCAGAATTGCCACAAAAGATCGCAAAACCTCTTTGGAGAGTGTGACTATATTTCTTCTTTTTCTTCAAATCCTCTTGCTACCAACCGTGCTTTCATTTGTCTTTTACCATCATTATCCACTTATTCAGTCACCACCCATCTTACTGATAGAGTTTTCTGTCCTATATTTTCCACTTCTTCATACACACCAAAGTCCTTCCAGTTCTTCAGTTCCTTAACTTTTGCTTTAGCACATTCCACATCCTCTTCTTCACTACATGCCATCAGTACACTATCCGGTTCCCTCGCTTCCGTCTCTTCTGTTGCCTCTTGGTGCTCAAAGTCCTTCTTAATGCTTTTATCATCACTGTCTTCAACTGACCACAATCGCATGTCTCTTTTCCAATCAATAGATGTTATTCGTCCATCTTCATGTTCTATGTTGCGCCAAGCACTGTATTTACCACTTATTTTCCCAGCCCGGCTATGGATGGTAGCTGTTTGCCACTTGCCCGTGTCCTTGCGTTGGAATTTTACCTTCTGACCAATATTCGGAATGCTTGCTTTCACTGTGTCAGACTCTTTGAATTCCTTTTTTGATGAGGTTTCTTTTATTCCACTTTCCTCTAAATTTTCAGGGTTTTCTATATGATTCACTCCAGATTGTCCTTCACAGTTACATTCTTTTATACATTCTTTATCCTTTACTTCCTCTGACTTGCCTTCTGTTTGATCTCTCAGCATACTTATCAGTAATTTTCTGCCTTCTTCTATGTCTCTATCATAGCTGTATCCTGTTTCTTGAACACGTGTTTCATAGACTCGGACAACATAGGAACCATACTTCAGAATTACAGTTTTTCCTTCTTGACCAATAACAGTGGCTGGCCCCATCCACTCACTCACATTCTCTTTCTTGAAATATACTTGATCACCACTCTTGAATACTCTGCCAGTCACTCTTATTTAATGTCGTAATGCTCTTCTGATTTTTTCCGAAGTTTCAGCTGTACTAAAGGCCTTTCTTACAGCATGACTTGCATTAAGATGTCTGGCAATTACTTCACTAGATGTTGTCCCTTCTAAGGCTGGAAGATTATCATTAATGGCATACGGCAATTTTGGATTCCGTCCAAACACCAGCTGATACGGACTGTATCCATCCACCATTTGGAGGCAGTTCTTTGCGTTAACAGCTCAGGCTAAAGCCACGGAGAGGGAACACCCTGGTTGTTCGGCCATTATCTTAGCCACCATTTCATCAATGACGGCATGATTCCGTTCACATAAGCCATTGCTGAATGGACTGTTGGCTGCGGTGTGCATGACTTGAATATTCATGCTTTCACAAAGTTCCAAAAATGTATTGTTGGGAAACTCCCCACCATTACCACACATGAACTTCTGTGGGGCTCCTATGCCTGTACCCAGCCACATTTCCATGATCTTTTCAACTATTACCTTGGGCTCTTTACTCTTCACTACACACGACCTCGAGAATCGTGTAGCCATATCCACCAAATGTAAGAAATATATTTCTCCCTTCTTGTACTCCTTCAGATCCATAGCCACAACCTTGTTGAAAACCTTTGCCAGACTTGTGCTCACTATTGGTCTGGTTGGGGTTCTCTTATATTTAATACACACTTCACAGTTATTTGAAATCTTCTCAGCATAAGCAAAACACAATTCACCATCAATCCCAGCATCATTGAGTAACTGAATCAGCCTTTTACTAGTAGGATGGCCAAATTGATGATGCAGTTTCTTGATTTTCCTTTCTTTTTCTTTTTCATTCCCATTTAGAGTATACGTTATTTCTTCCGTCATCTGTCTTGATTCATAATCAACAACAAGAGGAATACAATAATGTCCAGACTCTGTGCAGGTGAGTTTTATCTTCTTACTAAATATCACTGCAGTGTCATTTTCTAGGTTCAGTTTCATTCAAACTTTCTTTATGAATTTCTTGCTCAGCAACAATGGTATGGCGCAGTCAATAACATCTGTCAAAATGAACCTTTTCAGTCCTACAACTGTTGCTGGAATCCTAACCTTTTTCATAGATTTGTGTAACTCACCATCTCCAAATTTAAATGTTGTTTCACTTTCTTCCTCTGTCATCTTTGCTACCTCTTCTTCAGACAAGGTTTGTACATATGACTGCAACCAATCCTTGCCGCACACTGTAGAACTACAAGCTGAATCAAGAACAGCATAATTAAAGGTTTCCATCATCAGTACTGTCATTTCTTTAGTACCTCTTACACTACCTATTAGACACTCCTTACTTATGTCTTCATCTTCTACAACAGCATTATTAGTGTACACATTATTGGGACATGACGAGGCAAAGTGAAATTTTGAGCCACACACATAACACTTACGGGTGTTTCCTTTCCAATCCGCAGGATTTTTCTGTTCAACTTTTCCACCTCTTGAGTTATATCCAACTGAATTACCTCTTCCTTGACTTCTGTATCTGCCTCGTCCTCTGCTGCGATTTACAATATTAACCTCCTCACTAGTGTACACTGGCTCAGTCTTTACTACCACTGCCGGACCACTGCTATTCTCATCACTAGCTGCTCCTGGGCTTAATGACAATACTTCTTGACTTCCAAAAAAATTCTGTAAAGCTGCCTTCATTAATTCATACAATTTGCTGGCTCACTGAAAGTTACTGCTGTTAAAGCTAATTTTTTTCCTTGATATCAGGTCCGGCACAGTCCAATAACTTGAAAGCCAATAGACAATTTGGGATAGTCACACTGAATTTATTCAGAGCTTTATTTAACCTAGCAATGTGGTCTTCCCTCTTTTCCTCTTTGTCTTTTTTGCAACTGTCAAATTTAGTCCAAAATGCATATGCCTCTGATAGTTCATCTTTCTTGTACCATTTGTCTGACTACTCCAGTAATGTTTTCATACCATTCACATTACTTAACTCATCAACCTTTACTTCACTAAATACTCTGTCTCTTATTTCACTTCCCTCCGGAAATGACAGAGCCACAACAATGGCTCATTCTTTCACTGCTATTTTACAAACTGTCTCCCAAGCGGCTATCTCTTCTATCCACCGCTCATAACTTTTGTCACCGCCAAACACTGGAATTGTTACTTTCTGTTGTGCCATGGTTTTATTCTTCTTTGGCAACTCTATAACTGACTAAGCACACACAACAGCTTCTCTTTGCAATGCTTATTTTTCACTTACTTCCTTATGTCTCGTCACTACACCTCCCCCCAACCACGCTCTGCTACCAATGTTAAGTCATGCATGGTCCTGGGAGGGTGACAGAAAGGTTAACAGCAATATTCATCCGTTTATTGGCATTACAATTCTGTGCCGCCCTTCCTCTACGTGCAGCCGTTGACGTGCCATTCAAAAACAAAAACAGTCACAAAACAAAAGAGCAGCGCGATGCTCTGCGCAACTCTTCGACATACTTAACAGGGTGGCAGGCTATGGAGGCAGGGCTCGATGCTCCACATGGTGAGGGGGATGATGTACATCAAGGGCAAAGCACTCGGGGAGGACAAGGTGAGGCAACCCATTCTCCCCAAAGATCTTGGGGAGGAGAACACGAACAGCTCCCTTATCACCATCGCAAAAAGCCTCCGCCGTCGTGATGCACATTTTGGTCATAGTGCACATATCCTCAGGACTCCCAAGACCACTGACCTGATGTCCCCAGGCCGTGACGTCGCCGTGCATGGGCAGAACCCTACATGGCCACGCCTACCGGCCCAGTGACATCCTGAACCTCAAGACCCTTAGAAGTCCCAAGCAGACTGAACTGCACCATCTCGCCACCCCCAAGGGAGCATTGGAGACGCCATGGGTTTGGTTTAATGACTGCCTAGTGGCGCACAAAACCATATACGCCAGTGTCCTGGAGCTTGATAAAGCCATACTCCACCCTGACGTTAAACCAAACCACATTCCTCCTGATTTTCCTGCTGGCCACTGGAGAATGTGGTCAGTTATATGACCCCCTGCAGGCAGTACCAGGAGATATGTCTTCTTTCGTACCCGATTATCATCTTTCTCTTCTCTCCCTCTCAGAGAGGGGGAGAGAGAGAGATAGGGGAGTGAGAGATGGATGGAGAGATTGAAGGAGAGAGAATCAGGTGTATCAACCCTGCCACGTATTCACAGCTTTTGTGCAGTGATGGTGTGAAGGGTCTTGAAGCAAGGGGAGCTGATAATTATTTAGTGGGTGTATGTGCTGAACTCTCCTCTAGTGGCAGGGTTGCCCCACTGGCATTAGCATTTTGTTCCCTGCTAGGATGTCACTAAATCTGGTTAGCTGGTGCTAATTTTCCTCCCTTCCCGGTTTAGAGATACAATAGGTGCTTGTATCTGTTTCCTAAGATTGCCTTTCCTTACTCATCCCTGGAGCTATCGCCCTCTGATAGCCCTGATGTATGAATTGACACAGATCTAGCCTCCCGAAAATAATTTGAGAGGGTAATCTCAGCCTTGGTGTTTTACTCAAGGTATCTTGTCCAATGCTACTTTCTCTTTCTTCCCACTTTCCCCTAGAGGGGAAGGTGGCTACCATGTCGACCCCACCTCGAGGGGGATGGGTCCAACGGCTGACTCAAGTAATGGCTGTCCCCTGGGCCCATCCCTGCTAACCAACCCTGTACATAATGTGACATTTGTACAGTTACATGCCGTTGGTTCTACTTCCTTCGCTAGACTCAATCCTTTTCTTATCAACAAATGTTATTGATGGCTGTGCTGATGAAGTTGAACAGGCAATAATACTTGCTTGTTGTGATCATATTATGACTGTAAGTTCCACCAAGGTTGAAAAGTTGGTAAGGCTGCACTAGTTTCATTGTTATGATGTTGAACCGCATATCCCTCATTCTATGAACTCCTGGAAAGGAGTTGTCACGTGCAGGGAACTCACGATTGTGGATGAGGACGATATGTACATAAGCTCATTGAGCAAGATGTCACTGATGTCAGATTCATTACCAAATCCTTGGAAAGCATGAGGAAGAAAACTGCAGCCACTGTCCTAAGTTTTGGCAGGATCACACTCCCTTGAAGTGTCATACATGGATTTGAAATTCTTTACATAAAACCTTATATCCCCAGTCTCCTTTGCTGCTGTAAATGCCAGCTTTATTGGGATAATCATAAGTCTCTTCGCGCTTCTCAGTCAGTGTACGGGAGGTGTGCAGTTTAGGGTCATGGTGCAAAACACCACACATCGTTGTCTGCAATATGCTTTCAATGCATGGGTGCTCACTCCACCTCCTCATGGGATTGCCGCAGGTGGAAGTGAGGAGAGGGAGGTCTACACAGTGAAAGCAACAGATGCTAGGAGTACAAAGAGAAAGGAGGAAAGCAACAGAGGGCATATCCTATTACGATACTGGGAGGGAGGTGAGGGAGTTGCATGTGACACCCAAGCTTAGCCTCCGCCACACTCATTGCATCATATGAGGCGATATGCAGGCCACCCCTGGCCGCGTTGATCACCTCAAATGAGGTGATGGGTCCCTGTGCCATAATTTCGAGCACAAGGAAGCATCAGTGGAGGATGTCTCCCTCTACCAGAGCTGTTGCCTAACCCTGCCACACCACAGTTGCCAAATACCTCATATATAATAAATCAGTTATTGTTTGTAGCCCAGCAATGGCGGATTCGCACCTGTCTACCTCCCACGATGATGGCGGCTTATCGCCACCTTCACACCCACCCAAGAGGCATAAATTACAAAAAGACGAGGGTGATGAAGAGTTCGAGCTCAGCAACAATTGATCTGATGACAAAATAATCAACGTAATATTTTTAAAAAGTCTTAAAACAATGACTCAGGGAAGGTCATCAGGTTGATAAAAATTAGCACGAAGGGGGTTAATGTCTCCTATGTATCGGTGGTTGTGTCCCATCATGTGATGTCCCGTGATATGCACGGAGGAGAATGGGACTGTCCCTGTCCCCAGCACTCATTCACTCTGCCCCCTTAACTGCTCCGGCACATTCTAACTCTCTGATATCCCTGTGGTGACTTCATACTCTCAGGCTACTGCTGTTTTTCAATCAGTACAGCATAAACCAAGGCCTGAAAAATCTAGTAATTTAAATTTGACCACCCATACCAAACAATCAGGACCTCATGTTCTTCCTGTTCCAGCTTCAGTGAAGGAGAAAGGAGTTAGGTGTTCCTCGGGGGGTGTGGGAGCCTCCTTACTGGTTGGTAATATGGGGGTTTCCGTTTTCAAGCACCAGGATAGGTCCACTGGTAACTATTAGCCAGGTGGTGGTCGGCATAAAAAGAATAAGCACACTGGCCCTTCTCGTTAATCTTGAATTGTCACATTCATTGTGTTACAGAGGAATTACATTACTTTTGAAAATGAATTTCACAATATAGCAAGCATGCCATCTATACAAAGGTCAAACGTTATTTGTTTACAGGAGATGCGTTCGGTAGATGACCCTGATATGCCATCTTTCAAACACTACCAGTCATACAGAAGATATGATGGTCACGCAGTTGCCATATACACATAAATTCCACACATGAACAGAAGTGGTTATTATTTTTTTTCTGGAAGCTGTCGCATGCAGGATAAAATTTAATAACACCTATCTCCATTTGCTCTTTCTACTGTTTTCCAAGTGGCCCCATTCTTAGCAGTGCTTTACATTCATAATTCGAACATCTCCCTAGAAATATGTTGGTTCTGGGTGATTTGAATGCTAATCACTAACATTGTGGTAGCTTGAGGATCGATGGTCATAGGTAGCTAGTTGTCAATGTAATACTAGTTCATCTTCTACCATCTAAACAATGGTAGGGCGACTCATGTACATACTCGTACTGAAAGCTTTACAGCCTCCCCAGCTCATGTAGATGATGGTACTGAAAGCTTTACAGCCTCCCCAGCTATACAACAACATTTCACGTGGGATCTCTATGACCATCTGTCTTCCTTTTACATGCAGCATTATTTCAGACCCTCTGCCTCCAATCTTTATTGGGAATCCTTCTCATGGATCACCAATTTAGATATATCTTGGAAGACCAAAAATGTAAAAGTCCTAAATTTAACCAGTCCCAAATACATGCAGCTGAGGCTGCTATTCCCAAGGCTGCTATGCTAAGCATCGAGCTCATTGGTTGACGCCGGATTGCCGACAAGCATTAAGGAAATGCAAAAGGAGATACAGGATTACTGATAGTCAGCCAACTGAGGAAACCTTTATTGTGTACAAACAAGCAATGGCTATGGAAAAGGAAAATAATTAGAAGGGCCAAATGTGACTCCTGGCGGTCTTTTGTGTCAGCAGTGAATCGGTTTACCCCAATCATTAAAGTCTGGCCCACTATCAAAATGTAAGGACTAAACGCCCTAAACTTCCCTGTGGCCACTCTCTAGGTGGACAATACCATCTATGACGATCTCCTAGGCACAGCTAACATCCTCGACCGGAGTTTTTTTTTCTGTGTGAGTAGCTCAGTCAGCTGTGACCAGCTTTTCCCAAATCATACATCCGTTGCTGTGCTACAGATAACAGACTTTGCCACAGAAGATGAAGACTCCTCACACAACCTAGCGTTTATGACAGATGTACTTCATATTGCCCTTTGATCCTGTAAGGACACCAGTCCTGGACCAGATATAATTATGTACTGTATGATCCAGCATCTTAATCAGGACAACCTGATTAAGCTGTTACCATTATACGATGAGCTGTGGATGTCCTGAACGATCCGAAACTCATGGAACCTTGCGCATGGCATATCTATAAACAAACAGGCTGGTCGTCTTATGAATCCCACTTCATTATGTCCTATTGTTTTGATCTCTTGTCTATATAGAGTCATATTAGGCTTCTTTTTATTTTAGTAGAAAACATTACTAAATGATTGAAAATGTAGCTTCCATAAATACACAAGTTCACTATATCATTTAATGAGCTTTGAGCTTTAAATTTTGAAGGCATTTGCCAATAACGAATTTATGCTATTCTTGGACATCCATAAAACCTTCACATGACGTGGAGTCATGATTTACTAATGAAGGTTTATGCTTATGGTACAATGGGTAATATGCCTCTTTTCATTTCAAATTTTGAAAGGGAAAGAACTTTCTCAGTCAAATTGCCCCACAACATCGGATAAAATTATCCAAGAAAACAGGGTGCCTGAGGGGAGTGTGCTTAGTCCAACTCTGTTTAGTAATTTGATCAACGATATTCTGAAATCAATTTGTAGTCCGAGGAATCTTAAATACTCATTCTATGATGACAATTGTGCAATATGGCATTCTTCCCGTAATATACAATTTCCTGCTGGACAGATTCAATCAGCCCATGATTCCTTCCAACATTGGGCCTTTCAGTGAGAATTACTGTTTTTTGTCTCTACGTGACAGCTATAGTTTTTACCACTCGTAACATCGCTGATTTGTGTTTGACTTAGGATAACCAGGTGGTTCCTTTTCAAAATTCTGTCAAATTTTTTGGCTTGCATTTTTAATTGGAGGTTACATTATTAATATCATGTCAGTAATTTTATTTCTCATTGTAGCAAACCGATAAATGTTCTTAACCCCTCCGCGGCCGCCAACAGTCGAATGGCTTTTAGCCAGTAAATGGCTGCATGCGTCGTTTGAGCAAGGCCTATAAAAAACAGTGAAAATTTTGGGGATGTGAACGAACGTTCTGAACGTCTTCAGACTGACCTACCCAACACTCCCATAAATCCCACACGTCAGTACACCTCGCACTTCCATGATGAGTGGACATCCGAGTTCCACCTCTCTGTCTGCCCATACCATCACCGAGCGCCGTCCTCTCCAACCCCGTAGGCCACTCACCAGCCCCGAGATCAGGGCCGAGCTGTTTCCCCGTGGGGTGGGAGAGCGACGAGGACCGAATTGAGTTTGACCTGGAGGTGGAGAGAATGGTGGGGAGTAGTGACGAGAGTGGTGATGAGTGGTATCACTCTCTTACTACCGAGGAGGACGACAGTGACATCTCGGAGAGTGAGAAGGCACCACTACCTCGCCGTACAGCTCCACCACCACTGAAGAGAAGACGGATGGTGGTGAAGCAGTTCTTCACTGAGGGAGAGAAGGGGGTGGAAGGGAAGGCTGAGTGCAGGTGCACTCACACCACACCGCCTCACCTTCGCACACAACACCTTACCAGCACCCCACACCACCTCTCTTGCCACCTCACCACTTCCTACCACTTCCTATTGTAGTGTTGCGAAGTAAGATACAGAAGTGTAAAACAGTGGTAGTGTGTAAAGTAGATTATGTTTTGTAATTGACTTTTGTACAAAGACTGTATATTTCCCAATGACTTATCTCTATTGACTTTTGACCTGCCAGGGGAGGGCAGAGATGGGTAAAAGTTCGCCTGCATTGACTCTTGTCATCGCATCATGCACATGAGGTGAGTAATTATTCTGCTCTTTATTTATTTCTCAGATGCCAGCCTCCATGTATTTCCTTTTTTTTTTTTTTTACCGTGTGAAGTGAAGGCAAACATACACCTTTACCTTTTTCCTTAGTCAGGCAGAAAATATCACACTTCCCACACTCACGACACACAGACAGCAACATATATTGCGAGAATAACAAAGCAAATTGATAAACGTTTGTGTTATTACGGAAAAAATACGTTTTTTCCCGTCTGTATACATATTATATTTCTTCTTTGTCTCTCTGTTCCTAATAATTTGATTCATTCCTAGTTTTGAACCTGCATTACGATTTTGTTTTAGCCATGCAGGTGGTGTGGGAGTGGCCAGGACCCATATACATCCAGGGTCTAACCGTACCGACCCCAAAACGCGTCGCGTTTGCGCATGACGTCATGGCGAAGACACCAGGTGAGGTCTTCCGAGAAGGGGTTGCCATATAGTGAGAAGTAGACTCAGTTGCTCAGAGGTCACGGCGTCAAACAGGTAACCTCTGTCACCTGCACTTTATTCCATTGTATGTGCCCAGTGAAATAATGCCTACAAATTGTGCATTGTTTGGCTGTAACTCTTTACTGAAGAAAGGTGGGGATATAACTTTCCATATTTTCCCCAAAGATGAAAAGAGATTAGACGTAAGTGGATTCATCTGTGCAAGAGGAAAGACACAATTAATCCGAATACTGCTCGCATCTGCAGCCTTCACTTTGATCAAAGTGCTTATAAAAGAAATCTAAAATATGATCTTCTCACACTGCCTATTCCAGAAAATCAAATACGCCTTGAAGAGCACTGCCAACGCTTAATCTGCCATCAGCTTCATTAAATGTTAAGTCCCTTCCCCCTTTCTCTCTCTCTCTCTCTCTCTCTCTCTCTCTGCATAGGTGCATATCCTTGTATATGGTGGGCTTTGCTCTTTATAAGCTGTACAGTATATCTCCCCTCACGGGGTTAGTGCTTGCAGAAATGTGGAAAAGCACGTGGTGCATTGCATTTACCATGCAGCCCAGGTAAAATAAATTGAGGCAACTGGCCACCGCACTAGTATGAGTTGCTAGTATTCATATTTACGCACCATTATTTTGTTCTACCCACGTACTGTAGGTAACCATTACTGAGTACCCTAGCAAGAAAGCAGTAGTGTTGAAAATTAAGTACGGTATATCGCAGAATGTATTTGTTTAAAGCAGGTTCGTAACGTAGTAATTCCATCTGGAAGCGTTTGGCAAGAACTATGTTATCATCCCCCCCCCTTCCTTCCCTCCCTCCCTCCCTTCCAGGTCGCAAAAACAACGGAGCCAGGTCGTTGGAAATTATTTATACAGCTACTTTTCGTTCTCAAAGAGTGAATAATTCGTAAAAACTATATAGCTTTTTATGAAGCCACAAAGAGTATACGAAATACATTCACATATATTTAGTAGCTCGGATTATGAGATTTGTTATTCATAATTAACGATTTGGTATTTAAGCAGTCTCTCTCTCTCTCTCTCTCTCTCTCTCTCTCTCTCTCTCTCTCTCTCTCTCTCTCCATGATATATGCGGAATATATACATTTGACATACTGTGGCTTAAAACCAGCATAAAACCTAAGCCTTACCAGCGGTAATTTAAAAGACAACTGGCAAGGCATTGTCAGTACTAATATACAGGCATGTGTCTCTTCCTACTGAAGTAATTAGCCTTTCTGTTCGATACCGAGTATTTTTCAGGATACGGGTATTAAACAGAAATTTGGCTAACTCGACACGAAAGCTGCAGAGTAAGATGTCGAAGTTAAGGAAATGAAGCCTGCATAGTAACATATAGTCAATACCGGTAGCAGTACCAATAAACATCCAGTATCATTTATAACAAGATCCTAATAAATGTCACTATTAGAGTATCCTAATAAATGTCACTATTATAGTATATTGTGTTTATTTGTAAATCATGTACCTTTAAATATGAGAAGGGATTCCTCCACCTCTACGACGGGCGCGTAGCACCCGTCTGGCAGCAAACTCTCATCCCTTTTCTGTCCAACTCTCTAATGCAAGAGTTAACCGTTACTCCCAGTCTTTCATTTATGCAACAGGTCAGCTCTGGAACTGTCTCCCTCTATCTGTATTTCCTGCTGCCTATGATCTCCAGTCTTTCAAACGCAGTGTGTCCAGGCATCTCAAAATGATCGGATCTTGAATTTGGCTCTCTATTGTATTTTGTTTTTCTCTTGGAGGGAACTGTTACTGCGGGCCATGGCCTTTGGTTCCTTCTTCCTCGCATTAAAAAAAAAAAAAAAAAAAATCATTTGAATTGAGGAAATGTGTGTGGGGAACAGAGTTGTGTAAAGGAAGCAAGGTGGGAGGGGTGGCTATGGAGGAAGACAGACAGCTGCACCTCACCACGACTTGAGGCCTCCCGCTGAGGTCCCAAGGAAGATGGTGGGTGGGGAGAAATGGGGGGAGTGCCCTGTCTCAAGCGTGACGTCAGTAAATCTGCGTAGTGGAAAGGTGTGAGAAGACCCTATATGTATATGGGTCCTGGGAGCGGCTACAAGCGCCTCTACACCCCATTCGCTAATCGGAGCTGACCAGGTGTTAATCCACCTGACCCACCACTTTCATTCCCTGTGGGAGAGCCTACCGTCAGGGGACCAGCAATTTTCTCATTTAGGACTGAATATTCAACACTTTCACTCCCTTTTCCAACCATACTCACACCACTAACCTACAAAGTAGCTCGAAACTACCATAAACATATTATATATCAAAAATGTGAAAAAATATTCATAATTTTTTTCAAGCCAATTCTAACATATTATGTACAGTCGTCAGCACAAATTCGCTGCAAGCCTGCTCGTGTGATGTGGGTCGTTTGGTCTGGCAACGGTGTATGGGAACTAGTTGCCACACAGGCTTTTATACGCTTTAAAGACGTGTTTGTAAGAATTAGTACTATAAATCACCCAGAATACAATAATATTTATATCTGATTAGCGTAAAAATGTGCAAAAGACCACAGATGAATGTTGTCGAATGGGGAAACTTCTGTTCTCTCCCTCGTATCCATCCCTTGTCCTTCCCCACCCTCCCCTCCTCCTTCCCTCTCCCGTTATCCTTCATCTCCACTCCTCTCTCTCTTCGCCCTGTCTACCCTATATCACCCACAACGCTAATCTAGGTAATAAACCGCACTCTTCTCTATTTCTTGTCTATTCCTGTAACCTTCTTGCTCCTCAACATTAGAGAGTTTCATGCCATGCAACAGTCTCTTTCTCCCACTCGGTACACCAAACATGATGCAGCAGTTCGAAACTTTAGTGTTTCTGATACTGCTTCGTGATTCAGCGAACAGTATGAGGAGAATGGGAACATTTTCCTAGGGAAGAGAGGGCGAGAAGTAGGAGGAGTGGGCACAAATGTTTGTTTAATTTCGCCTACTGATATAATAGGCACAGACTTCCAGGCTCACTCAAACAAATACTAGCAAGGAATGCATCACAAGAACGAGACCTTAATGTTCCTGTATCTCCCGGCTGTTGGTAGTGACAAAGGGTAGAGAACAGAAAGACAACTGGAGAGGAGTGGGAAGAGACGAGGAGGGTAAGAATGGGACTAGAACAGGAAAGAATACTGATAATAAACCTTGGATATAGTTGGTGGTACTGCAAGCAACTGGGAATATGGCAGACTGGGTTTAGAAAACAGTCAAGAGAGAATTGCGATGCGCCAATCAGGTTAGTGCCGTGGATAAATGAATGAAGGTGGAGAGGGTGGGGAGAGGAGACAGTGGAGAGGCATGAAAGTGAGTGGGGGAGAGGAGGCAGAGGGAGGGGTGGGGGGAACATCAGGAGGAGTAAGGGGGAGAGAGGGGAAGGGAGCTTAGACACGGTTATAATGAAGAATACCAGAGTATTACGCTCATACGTCGTTCCATAACAGTCAACTCTTGCAGTTTTTTACGCTAATCAATTACGGTATACAGAAAATTGTACTCTAGGCAGTCTCTAGTACCACTTTTGAAAAACACGTGGTTAAAGTGTATAAAAGTGTATGTGGCAACTCGTCCCTTTACACTGTTGCCAGACAAAATGACTCGCATCACACTAGTAGACTTGCAGCGAATTTATGCTGACGACTGTACTTAAATCATTCGATATCATCGTTTTTAATATATATGCGCAACATTTTAGCACCATTCACATTGTTTTGGGGGTAAAAAAAAATTATAACACATGCGATGTTGCTGCGCAGCAATGCATCACTGTGGTGGATATCCATTGCCCATATTTCTGCAACTTACATGCTCCATTGCAAGCCACAAAATGGGTCTAGGAAGCTGGGATTCCTCTTCAATATGGCAGGGAACAAAAATCAATTTTCGAAACTTCAGAAAACGACCCTGGCGTCGGCCAGGGGCGGATGTAAAATTCCAGACCTACGGCCACAGAGGAGTTATGTACCCAGTTACTCTACTTCGGGAGACAATGGGAAATCTGTAGCCCATTAATGTAGCCTAAGTCCGTTTTTAGTTTTAAGGTGGCCTATGACTGACAGGTTTATGCCCACAGGTTTATTTGGATGTGTTACAGAAAAAAATGTTTGCAAATGTGTCTTAGAGCTGTGAGCTGTGCATGTGTAGTTTAAATGGAAGTGGAGGCGAATACGCATGCCATCTTTAATCACTTTGACCGTCTACTTTCATCGTACGGCATACGAACTGTAAGGAAAATTGATATCAGCAATATGGCCTGTATCCACCTGCGTCATCACCACCATTCATATGCATGGGTTCGTCCACCACTTGCTGTTCACTTCCTCTTACTGACTCAGGAGCTTGGTGTGGACGTCAATGACTGTGACAGGCTGATGGTTAAAAATTTAGTGTCCCAAGAGCCACCCAAATTCACTGTTGACATTTCATTTTCACAATACCTAAGACCAAGGCGCTAGAAGTGGAGGTCCATCACTTATTCCATGACATCAACGTACAGCATTTGGAGTCCCACCACTTGTACATCGATGGCTCCAACTTGAGTGATTGTGAGGATGCTAGGGTGTTGTCGACTGGATTTGCCTTCAGAATTTGGTTGCCAACTTATACATCTGTGTTTACTTCTTAACTTTTTGCCACTGATAAAGCCATAGAGTAGTCTATAAATTCTCAACATGACTCATTTGTTATATTTTTAGACTGTAAAGCAGCCCTTCAGGGAGCTGCTTCTTGAGCTAATGGTTCCAGTAAGATCCAGGGCCATATCATCAATAAACTGCATTTGTGAAGTAACTCCTTCACGCTGATCTCGGTGCCTGGTCATTGTCATATCTGCGGCAATGAGCAGGGTGACTTACTTGCTAAGTCGACTGAGAAGCTCAAGGAGACTTGGGATGTTCCTCCTGATTTACGGTTGGGTCTGTCCCTCGGAAAGATATCAGTAAATAATCTGAGGCAAGGTAAGTGGACCAGACTACATATTTCAACATGTAAGCTGCTCCTTAAAGACTGGAATAGTGTCAATCACCCAAGTCACCTGGAGGAAAGAATACTGGCATAGTTGTGGTTGAACTACGCCTCACCCAAATGTTGCCATAATATATTGAAAGACAATTTGCACCCCATTGTGGCATCTGTGGTGCAGTGTTAAGTCTCGGTCATATTATCCTATGCTGTCGCCAGTTTATTCATGAACGATTCATTTATAAATTTCTGCGGCGCAGAACATGTCCCATTCATCTTTTCCACCATCTTAGGTGATGGAGATCTTATTATAACCAATAAATTGGTGGCTTTGTTGAGGGAGGCCGGATTGACATGAGTGTTGTGGCTTTTTTACCGTATTTGGTTATGGTTTTTATCTCTGTGCGCTATAATTAGGGATGACAGTTGATGTATTTAAAATAGTTTCTGTTTCTGACGATTATATCCTGATGTCCCCTATATTAAACCGTGTGCCATGCCTGACAGCCACCAGTAGCCTATATGCAGTGGCGCAGCCAGGGGGGGCCACGGGGGCCTGGGTCCCCCCGAAATTCCTACGTGTGTTTGAGAGTAGACTGTGAATCTTAAATGTTGAGTTCTTGTTTAATCAAGGGTTTAATACTCGGTATATCACATATTTGGAGAACTGAAAAAATGTGCAATTCTGAGAAAAAAGTCTTGTATACACATATACTTTTTAAGACACTTTACTTTAGGTGCGAGATAGATATTCGAATTTACACACAGGGAGCCATTGGCGCCCGGATGGGTTAGGAAAGGAAGCAAGAAATGTGTGCCGCTCTGTGAAATTTTATTTTTTTTTTATGTACCTTATGACTAATTATCTTCAAAACAGGAATCTCTGCTACAAATAGGTTTATGTAATTATCTAGTTAGGAGTACCTGTGGGCATGTAGGCCTACATGTGGCAGAACTGGCAAGAAAAATAAACTCTCATGGCAACGTTTTCCGGCCATCAGCTGTGTCACTCGCTCATCACCCGCCTGTGCCGTTAGTCATCAGTCAACCTTCATCGGATGGTGTTGCACCAGTGACCAGTCCATACAATTTGCTAATTTCACTACTTGCATGCTGTACTGTGACAAGAAGTGAAAAGAAGTTTTCCATGGGTTTCCTTGGATCACTTTATTTATGAAACGGAAGCAGCTGCAGCAGTCAAGTATATTGGACTTCATGAGTTCATGTTCTAAAAGGTCAGTTTATGTTTAGCAAATGCATTACATTCTAGAGGATATTATTACTACAAGTATTAATAACAAATGATATTGTCATGCCATGAGCTCTACATAAGTGTAGGTGCACACAGAAACCGGAAGCCAATGATTGCTTAAGATTTTTCTTGTGATATATTTCAGGTTTTAGATACCTGTGCCCTGTGTGGCAACCATCACTGAAGTAAACTAATCATCACTGAACTGAGGTATTTAACAGATGATGGAATTTCACAGATATTAACGATGAGTGTGGTGAGTTTTGACAGTGCGGAGTCATGGGGTGAGTTGGAACAGTGGGCACTGCAATGCTAAATGCTCGGACATTTCCATTTTATGGTGCCCATTCAATAGCCCTGCCCCAGCTTTACAAATGTTGTTAATACTAACTTTCTATAGAACCACGAATATTGCATGAAAAATGTGCAAATATGGAAGGGTAGCATTTTGACCTTTGTAAAATTTCATTTTTGAAAATACAAATATTTTGCCAATTTTCCTCTCCCAGTCAGTTATACAGCTAAAGGTCTACTTTTTGGTGGGTGAAATCTTCAGTTATTATAGTTTTTTTTCTTTGTGTGTGTGTGTGTGTGTGTGTGTGTGTGTGTGTGATTTATCCAGCAAATGCATTTTTAAAGCAGAACAGTGCTGGAGGATTAATAGACAATTGTCCCGACTCGCCTATTCTTTTTTTTTTTTTTACCCAGGGTAAGTTGGGATAACAATTTCATTTGTGATTTTTGCAAGAAAAAACCTACTTTTCATACATTATATACTACCATATTATATAGTTTGCTGTATTTATGGTGGTTTTGGGTGTCAACAAGTAGATATTTCTCTTCAGGTTGCATGCATGCCCTAAAGAGAGAAAATGCTGTGATGTGGATTATGGCAAAAAAGCATATATTGGTATAGTGTTAAAAGTAGGGAGAAAGAGTTGTACAATGAAATTTTTGGAAAGGAGAGGAACTGAGCAATGCAACTGGCCAGTTTGTGATGATATACTGTATACTGATGATGATTTTCTGCAGTATATCATTGGTGGACCTGTCTTATTAGCAGGAACTGTACCTTTTACGATGCAAGAGGTGGACAAAGCCTTTCATGATTATAAAAGGCATATTTCTCTGAATTTTTTCAGCATAAATAGCTACAAGCAACTTAGTACAACTCTTAACTACGGAATATGTATAATGCATTGCGCCCTGAAGTGCGAGACGTGGAGGGGGGGCTAGGTTTATGCCCCCCCCCCCCGAATTATATTTCTGGCTGCGCCCATGCCTATATGAGTGCAAGTGTGCAGTATTAGGAGGTACAGGGCATTTCCAGTCGATGGTGTTTTGTTGGGCGAGGTACTTTACATTTTGCACATATGCGGTATAAATTGCATCTGTTAAAGGTTTCTCAGTTAGGGTCTACAGATGACTATTATGGAATAGCTCCAGACTCATCTGGTTTTCTTTCATTTACCTATGTCCCCTATATTAATACGTGTGTCTCGCCTGTCAGACAAGAGGTAATGAATGAAGTATCTAATGCATAAAGGCATTACGCATTTGCAGTTGATGGTGTTCTGTTGGTCGAGGTATTTTAGGTTAGAAGTGAAAGCAGTATGAATATTTAGTTACGTTTAGCTAATTGTTTTTAGGCGTTAATGTAGGTGTAGCGAATTTTTTGTTGAGTTAGCTGTGTCAGAATGCTGATTAGCTTATTTTTTCATAATTTTTTGGAAGTCAATATTAAATTATTCACACATACAAATGAATAAAAAGATATGGAGTTGGAAAGTAAAAAAAGAAAAATAACAGAATAATAAAAGATTAAATAATAAACTGGCCTACTGACAAGCGTCTTAGGCACGATAGTTACAGGTCATTAAGAACAAAAAAATCCTTAAGCACATTTAAGTATATATTTTTTGGCTCACACTTTTTTGCGCAGCATGGTCTTGTGTTTAGTCTTACTATTTTATTTCTGTTAGATCACCTATTATGACATAACGATATCGAAATGTCTAAAATAAAGATGCTGCTTATATAAACATTAACTGTTCGTTTCCTGCTCAAATTGAGGTTCCGTACGAATACCCCACTACCTGAATTAGAAAGTTACTCTAAGCTAAGATGCGAATGAATGTGTTTGAATGGATGAGTAAATGGGGAGTGTGTCGTCCTGTCTCTGCTACCTCCCTTTCCTTGAGGGAAGCAGCCTAGGTATATAGATAGATAGATAGATACTCTAAGCTGGCAACTGCATATTGGAGGATCAAGAAAAACTTATAAAACATATAACCGTCCTGAAGGAATGAAAAGAACAATATTTCCTCTTACTTTCTGCTACTGAAAAACGAATCTTTGTGAAAAACCA